>NC_143583.1:68489634-68655497 GCF_048544385.1 Mastigoproctus giganteus | reverse complement strand
TTTAAAAAATTCTTGTGATTCTTACTTAGGATTTAAAGTGTTACGATTAATACGAATATCTGAGTTGGGGGGGGGAGCGTCTCGAGGGTGAAAAGAATGCACTGCACCCGGGCACAAACGTTCAAGGGGCGCCTGAAAACCTGAAACTTACATACACATATGAAAAAAAATTTTAAGGATAGAACCAAATTGCGACTGCCACCCGGGCGCCACATACCCTAGGAACGCCCCTGATTTGTGTGATTCCACAGCTAAATTTGTTGCAAGAGGTCCAGCTCCCAATTTCACAACCGGCATTCTGATAAATCAGAAAAGTTCCACATAAAATTACAGTTCGGTCTCACCTGTTTCTGAACATCCTGATCACTAAGAGCCATTCTAAAATATATACGTATAAAGCTAAATTACGCAAAAGAGATTTCTAAAAACGTTTCAGGACTTCTGAAAAATATATACAATAAATAAATGTTAAGATAAATATCACAACACAACCCCAGCGAGCATCAATATTTACTAATCATATGACAAATTGCATTGCTGCGCTACCTAGTGCTTAGGGCAAATATATATTAGTATATTTTTATTTTTATTAGTCTAGAAATGTATATGCTTTACTAAGCATGTTTTATACTTATACTGTACAATATTTTATACTACAGTACTTTAATACAGCAGCCTAGGAACCAAGGAGGTTTTCGGGGATATCATGCCGTGCTCTGGGTCATGGTGGAACAAGTGGGCTATGTCAGGATAAATTTAACCCCATGGGCTCACATCTAGTGAGTATGGGCTTGGCACACCCAGGGTCCTGAGCTGGATATCATCATTCTTCTTTTTCTTGGTGATTCCTTTCTCTCTCTCTCTCTCTCTCTCTCTCTCTCTCTCTCTCGGGGTAATTCAGAAAAATTTTTTTTTTTTTTTTTTTGGCTGGTGCAGCATAAGCCTCAGGCTTCCTTGCACTCTATGGCTAATAATAATAATAATAATAATAATAATAATAATAATAATAATAACTAAGAGCAAGAACAGCTGAATTCATACTTAAATGTGCACTAATGCTAGGAGTAGAGTAAGCAAATTTGATGAATTTGAAGAGTCATTAAGTAATTAAATGCGGACATTGCGGGATATCAGACGCATGGTGTCACTGAGACATAACGGATGCAGAATCTGAATATGCGGAGTACAGAACAGCAGGGGAGGATGGTTCTCTTAGTTAAAAAGTATATTAAAGCTAAGGCAGTCAACATGGGTGATTAGGGCAATGTTGCGTCAGGTTGGTGTGACACAAACACAGGAAAAACAAAACTGACAGTAGGAGTTTGTCATAGGCCTAATTGACTGCGATGAGTATAACAAGCAACTTTACAGATAAATAGAGTGGCCAGTAAATCAAAAAGTCTTATAATGGAAACTTTTCAGACATTGACTAGAAATTGTGGATAGATTACAAACAACCACACTAGAAAGCCTTGTGCGGATTTATTGAATACTTGTTTTATTGAATACTGTACTTGTTTTCTACAGCAGCATGTTAGAGAAGCAAAAAAGGGAGGCAATACTCTCGATCTGATTATGAGCAGCGATTCTTCGTGCATTAAGAACCTGCAGGTAAAAGGTCATCTCGATATTGCTGATCACAGGGTGCTGATGTGGGATTTGATTTCCTTAAACACATAAGTACTGTCCGTGCGACAGCACTGTTACCGTCCTCTCCAATCTCACACCTTGTGGAAATGGGCGGGTTCGAATCCCGTCAACGACTCAAGGAATTTTTATGGGCTTTTTTCACTCCGTGTCTGAGTTAGTCGGTCTCAGGCGTAGATAGAAAAGTTTTTCCCTCAGAAACTGGAGTTGCTCGTCCAACAAAACAGGCAAATCGACCAGAGAACACACTCAATTTATTGACACAATAAGCCGTCTGGGCGGTAGCAGTGGTATCGTCACCGTCCTCCCCACACCGGGTGGAAAAGGCCTGGGTTCGAATCCCGTCAACGATGCGAGGAACTTTAAGGGGTTTTTTTCATTCGTGGTTCAGTAAGTCGGTCTCAGGCGTAGATAGCAAGGTTCACCCCCCCCCCCCAGAAATTGGGGTTTTTTTCGTCCAGCAAACAGGCAAATCGACCAGAGAACACGTAATTTACGGACAAATAAATATATAGGTAGATGTAAGAAATTACGGGTGGCCCTAATATAATAATTTGAATTTGAACTTTGAATTTTTGACACAATACACCTCGGTACATGAATTAACTTTCCAGGTGATTCTAATGTAGTAGTTTTTTATTTTGGTTTTAAACACATAACTACTGTCAAGGGTAAAGGGTATGGCTTATACTTTTGTATAGGTGACTAAAGGGGCAAACTAAATGTCTGCCAGGGGCAAAGGTTGATGACGTTGTAGAGCGGATATCATCTTTTAATGGCACAAAAGGTGATATAGTTGTACACGTTGGCACTAATGATATTAAGAGTAGGAGACCGGCGGAATTACTCAGCAAGTACAGGTCACTGTTGAAAAAAAGCCGTGAATTAGGGTTGAACTTGAAAGTGTCTGCAATTCTGCCCAGACACGATAGGAGGGAGTATATGATGAGAGCCTTGTCGATCAATTCGGCCCTGGAGGGATTGTGCAAGGCTCAAGGGGTAGAATTTTTTTCAGCCTGGACTGTATTTGTTAACAGGAGAGATTGCTTCTACAGGGATGGGATGCACTTAAATAGAAAGGGTGCAAGAATTTTTGCTGATGCTGTCGAGGCAGTGTTAGGTGGGTCGGAAAACTGCTAGTTGGGGGGGATACAAGGACTAATAGATTAACAGTAGCCAGTGGCAGAGGTGGAAGTGATTCTTGCACTGCTTCTATTGAAATGAGCAGAAGTCTGAAAAACAAGATGCAGGATATTTCAGAGACTGCTGGTAGTCATTGCGGTACAAGTAAACACATGGGTTGTGTTAGGGTAGCTAAGAATAGAAACAGGTGCATGTATACCTGCGTGTACACCAATGCTAGGAGTTTGGTAAATAAATTTGATGAATTTGAGGTATTGCTCAAAACATCAAAGGCAGATATTGTTGGGATATCAGAGACGTGGTGTCACACAGATATAAGTAATGCGGAACTGGAATTTGGGGAATACAATGTGTATAGAAAGGATAGACAGGACAGGAGGGGAGGAGGGGTTATGCTATTAATTAAGAAACACATAAAGTCCAAGGAAGTGAAGCCAGTCGACATCGATGGACAGGGCAGTGTCGAGTCAGTTTGGTGTGACATAAGCATAGGGAAATCAAAATTGAGAGTAGGAGTGTGCTATAGGCCTAATGACTCTGATGAGTATAATAAGATATTGTACAGGGAAATAGAGTGGGCCAGTAAATCAGAGAGTCTTATAATGGGGGACTTTAATTTCCCAGATATTGACTGGAATTTGTGGGTTGGTCACTCGCACACTAGCAAGGCCTTTGTGGATTTATTGGATGATTGTTTTCTACATCAGCATGTTCGTGAGGCAACAAGAGGGAGCAATACTCTTGATCTGATTATCAGTAGTGATTCTTCATGCATTAAGAACCTGCAGATAAATGAACCACTAGGTGGCAGTGATCACAGTGTGTTGAAGTGGGATTTACTCAAGGAGGTAACTACCATCAGGGGTAAAGGGAAGGGTTTTTGTTTTCGTAAAGGCGACTATGATGGTCTGAGAGAGTATTTAAGTGGGACCAACTGATGATGT
The DNA here is from genome assembly GCF_048544385.1 of Mastigoproctus giganteus. Lineage (NCBI taxonomy): Eukaryota > Metazoa > Arthropoda > Arachnida > Uropygi > Thelyphonidae > Mastigoproctus > Mastigoproctus giganteus. The sequence goes on along the minus strand of NC_143583.1, from coordinate 68,651,763 downwards.
TACCAACAGCAAACTCAAAATGGGAAGCATTCAAGGAACTAATCTTGGAGGCTACCAGGCTTTAGATACCAACTAAGAAATATTGTTCAAGGTTTAGGCCTAAATGGTTGTCAGATGAACTAATGAGACATGTGGCAGAGAAGAAAAATGCATGGGATACATACAAATTAATGGGTGACATGGAAGCCTATGATAGATATAAGTTGGTCTGTAACCAAGTCACAAAGGAGATTAGGCAGGCAAAGGCAGACTATGAAAAATCCTTGGCAAAGGATGCAAAGAAAAACAGAAAAGAGTTCTTTACACGCTTGAACTCGAAAAGGAAAGGGATGAATCAGATTGGTCCACTGGATATTGATGGTTCAACAGTTGAGGATCCTGCTCAGGTGGCTAACAATCTAAACGAGTATTTTGCATCTACATTCACGCATGAGGAGTTATTCAGGAAGGAGAATGATGTAGGTAAAGTAAACATTGGCAGTGAGCTGGATGATTTTGTAATAACTGAGAGGAAAGTGGAGGAGAGATTGTTGAGGATAAACATAAAAAAGGCACCTGGGGTGGATTGGATCTATCCAGTTATATTAAAGGAGGCAGCAAAGGAAGTATGCAAACCCCTAGCCATAATTATGAGAGCTTCTTTGGACTCAGGGGAGGTACCCATAGACTGGAGATGTGCAAATGTAACCCCAATTCACAAAGGAGGATCAAAGGCTGACACAAGTAATTATAGACCTGTTAGTTTAACTTCTGTTCCAGGTAAATTAATGGAAGCACTGGTTAAAGAAGCACTGCAGGATCATCTAGACAAGAATTCAGTTATAGCTCAGACGCAGCATGGTTTTGTTAAGGGCAGGTCTTGCCTGACCAATTTGATTGGATACTATGATGTAGTCACAAAAGAACTGGATGCAGGGAATAACTTTGATATTATATATTTGGATCTTAGAAAGGCTTTTGATACTGTTGCACATGGAAGACTGCTGCACAAATTGGAGCAGTGTGGCATTGGAGGCAAATTGCTGCTATGGATAAGGGGATGGTTGAGTGGCAGAAGACAGAGAGTGGTAATCAATGGACACTGCTCAACGTGGACTAATGTTATTAGTGGAGTTCCTCAAGGTTCAGTGTTGGGTCCGTTGTTGTTTTCGGTGTTAATGAATGATATTGATGATGGGATATCAAGTTTAATGTCCAAGTTTGCAGATGATACAAAGGTTGGCAGGGTCATTAAGGACAATACTGACGCTATGCTGCTGCAACAGGATCTGGAAAGGTTGAACAGATGGGCTGAGAGGTGGCAAATGAGGTTTAACATCGACAAATGTAAAGTGCTGCATATGGGAAACAGTAACCCCAGAGCAACGTATCAACTCTGCGGTACTACACTGACAGTGGTGGAGAATGAAAAGGACCTTGGGGTAATTGTGCAGGCAGATATGAAGTTCTCTGAGCAGTGCAGACGAGCTGCAAGAGTAGCTCATGGTGTCTTGTCAATGATATACAGGAATTTTTCTAGCAGGGATAAGGAGGTGATTATTCCATTGTATAAGGCAATGGTAAGGCCACATCTTGAGTACTGTATACAGGTCTGGAGGCCTCATTTCAAGAAGGATGTAGAGCTGCTGGAACGGGTACAGAGAAGGGCAACAAGATTAGTAAATGGAACAAAGGGTTGCTCTTACGAAGAAAGGCTTAAGTTTTGCAAATTACAGAGTTTGGAGACTAGGCACCGGCGAGGTGATCTGATAGAGGTGTATAAGGCTTTGAATGGTTTGAGCATGCTCAATGCCAATGGGATTCTTCATCTTTCTCAGAATAATCACCTCAGAGGGCATAAATTCAAATTGAGGAAGGACGGATGTCGGATAGATGTGCGGAAATTTGCCTTTGGCCAGCGGGTGGTTGGTTGGTGGAACCGACTTCCATCACTTGTTGTTGAAGTTGATAGCCTAAACAAATTTAAAGCTCAACTGGACAGGTATTTCGAACGAACGGAGGGGTGAAATGGGAGTGGGTTTTTTTTTTTTTTTGGCTGATGCTGAATAAGCTTGCTTTCTTGCATAAAATGCCTCTGCTAATGCTAATGCTAATGCTAAAGTGCATTCAGGCTTTTTTTAAATTATACACAGGGGGACCATCTAATGACATTACCAACAGCAAATTCTAAATCGGAAGCATTCAAGTAAGTAATCATATAGCTACTACGCATTTCATACATAAAAGTGCGCCAACAATAAGACCTTTTTCAATGCCTGATAGATCGCGGGGCTTCCCCATCCTGGCTTCAGATTACTACACTCGAACAGCCTGTACAGAATTTATAATCAACGAGGAAACACGTCATCACCCCGCTACACAATTTTCTTCGCATTCATTTAAATTTCACATTTATTTACATTTCTCCTCTCTGTGACTGTCTTAATTCAGAGCTTCGTATTTGGTCAGTGTGTTTAATTTACATGCAAGACTATTGTAGTTTCAGTTGAGTTTTAGGAGCATCGGCAACTGAGGCCATATTGTTCCATGATACATGAAGCAATATGGCCTTAGTACTGTCTATAAATTGCATGTGTTCCGAAATCGATTTTCTGTTTGCTCAAGAAAAACCCCTAGTTTCCGGAAGAAAAAACATGTTACCCTCGCCTGAGACTGACTTTGTTTAGCGGGCCCAGCGCGTAGCGAGGCACTTGGCACAGGCGCCGCCAAAAATAGGCGTGCATTGTTAATAAACTACGTTTTACATATAACATTTAATATTAAATTTCTACTTTCTCTCTACCCCAAATACAAAATATCTATTCTCATTTATTGTTGTACTGTTTTCAATATTTACAATTATACCAATATACAACAGCGATGGGTCCCATAAGCCATAATCCCTTAATGACGTCGAGTGCGGAATTGTTGAGGAATTATTAATAAACTATTATGTTAAGTTCTTTCTTTTAAAGGTTCTGTGGCGTGAAAACGCTTCTCTGTGGGAGCGCGGATAAATTTGAGAAGGCTTTTTTAAGTCGTCAGTAATTTTCTCCAGGTTAAACCTGCACACCAAAATGCTGGATGCGCTACTACATATACACTGGTGTTAAAAAAAAGAAAGTGCATAACCTAGGAATTTCACATTTTTTTAATTTTTTACGATAGTATGTTACATTAATCACTAGCATCACAAATAGAAATATAAACGAAAGATATTTATTAATAGTTAAGGCAAAGCTAAGTAATATTTGATAGGTTCTCTCAAAATATTCCAAAATGAGCATTTGCAACCTTTATACAACAATTTTGGTAAACACGACAATTATGGCTGAAACATTATCAGAGGCCCTCAATTTGCTTCGGTTTATCATTTTAAATGGAAAACAAAATGAAAAGTTCACCAAGTGCAAACTAATATTTAATTGAACCCCCTCTGGCCCTGATGACAGTAGCACCCCATCAAGGCATTGACAAGATCAATTTCTGAAGATAATCAACTGATAGTTCGTGGTCCCAAACAAGAATTATGACTTCCTGAAAGGTCTTTGGTTTCTTTCTGTCAACCGCAGATTCCAAATGATGCCAACATTTCTCTATAGGATTCAGTTGCGGGCTGTTTGTTGGCCAGCTAACAGTTGTAATGTACCGTTCTTCAAACCATTTTTTTCACCTGTAACAAATGTAAACACATTACTGTCAAACCTCTAATGCAGAAATGAAGCTAAAGTAACTACAGAAGTGCCTGCTTACACTTTTCGCCCAATGACAAGAAGCAGAGTCGTCTTGAAAGATGCATTACTTGGCAGGTTGAAACGGTCTCTAATGGTTGGCAGCAGTTTGCCTTCCAATATAGCCAGGTATCCATTGCCATTTACGGAACCTTTTATAAACTGCAGGTGACCTACTCCGTGATACGAAATGTACCTCCATATCATTTGGCTGGTAGGGAATTTCACTGTAGACGCCACACAGTCTGGATGGTATTCTTCACCACATCTACGGGGAATCGTTATTCTCCCATCAATGCCGTGCACGTTGAATTTCTTCTCATCCGAGAAAATAACTGACTTCCATTGCGCGGATGTCCAATTGACATGTTCCTTACACCAAATTAATCGGGCCTTTTTCATTTTTTGAGTGAGGAAGGGGCTTCTTCTTAGGACGATGGATTACAAGTCCATTTTTGAAGAGATGTCTTCTGACTGTTACTGCACTTGCTACCACTCCTGTATGTTCTTCCGATTCTTTTTTCAGCTCAGACGAAGAAGCTTTACAGTTTCTAAGGCATAAGCACCTCAAAACGCGGTCCTGTTTTTGTGTAGAGACTCGTTTGGGTCCAGTTCCTTTTTTCCTTTCAGCAGAACCAGTGTTCTTGAGATTGGAAAGAAATCTACTCACTGTCGACTGATTACAAGACATTCTATAACAGAGCCGGAATCCATTGGCATTCCGGCTCTGTTATAGGTTAGCGACAGGGGCGCCAGCCCCAGGTGCAGTATTTTAAGGGAGGCATTAGACCAGTTATATATTTTTAAAATTGCTTCATTTTTGATTTAATTACAGTCCGACCTGAGTTTAACGAACTACTTTAATGAATTTTTTAAATCCATTTTGGTAATTACATTTAAAAGTTTCTGCAGAATGAAGAAAATTTCCGTATAACAGATTACGAGAGACTTAACTTTGTATGCTTTGTTTCCACCTCTGGGCTTTAAGCAATTTAAGCAATAGCGCTAATTAAGGGTTAAAGGGAGTACCTTTCCACAATGCAAGTGGAACGTAAAAGATATGCAGCCACTATCCCACATATCGAGAAGTCATGCTAGTCAACTTCTTTCTGTAGCCAGTCAAAAGATTGAGGCATATTCTCGACACGGATAATAGCTTCTGGTCAAATCGTGTACTTTGTTTAAAATAAAAAATAAAAATTCTATTAAAAGAAATACTCCATTATTTTTGTACGTGCTACTTGTGATTCCAGAAATTTTTATGATTTTGTGAGAGAGAAAAAAAAAAGGGGGGGTTTATAATCACTTACGGGAAAAAAATGTCAGGGAGGCACAGAGCTTTTTGGTTGTCTTGCAGTGCTAACCATTAGAGAACGAACAAAATTTTTCAAATATTTGTTCATATTTCAAGAGATATTTGAAAAATCATGTTTTATCAATTATGCAGGATATAAAATCTGTAACCCCTTTACAATTTCTTCAATTCGTTCATGAGTATTGTCAAATAGAATCTTATCTAAACATAGAAATAGCACTATGAATTTTTCTTACCCTGCCTGTAACAGTAGCTTCTTGTGAAAGGTCCTTCAAAGCGAGAAAAATTTAATTAAAATAATACACCTTCATTGCATATTTTTAGTTTATGTTATAACGTTAAAAGTACTATATTTCCCAATCTCCCAATGCTTATGTCACACCAAACTGACTCGACAATTTTGTTTCTATGATTTTATACTAGATATATAAATATAAACTATCTGGTTTTCTAATTTTTTTGTAGCTATATGTACTTTCTTTTTATATAGAATTAAATTCTCTTTTTATATAGAATTAAATTCTCTGTAGATATAAACAAATATTTGTAAGTTTCTTTTCCTTTGATATTTTTGTTTTGTTATATTCATTGTATTATTTAAATTGTTTTATTAATAAATACATGCAAATTGTAGACCGTTACAATAGTGATTTTTATAAATTCATAAATATTGCAGGAGCGTAGCAAGGGAGATGCGAAGGGGGGAATTTCCCCCGGGCGCCGAGCTTTAGGGGCGCACTGAAGGAATTACCTATCACAATCAGGGGTGCTAGGAAGACATGTTGCCCCCGGGCGTCAACGACCCTAACTACTCTACTGAAAGATTGACTACCTGCATATCACAGAATATCTTACTTCACTGTGCTGCATATAATAGGTGCGTATTTATAACAGTTTTGTCCTGTTCGTGATATTTCACACATTTTGGACTTTGTGCTCGTCAGAGGGGGGGGGGCTGTTAAATTTCTATCTAATTGGCATCAAAATTTAATTGATTATTATTTTTTTTTTCATTTAGATTTTCTAAATTATCTTAGAGGGTTTCTGCTACAATATTTTTAGTAGTCTTGTTGCCCTTTTCTCTTCCCTCCCTGTTGGTTTGATTATTATGTTTAATTTTGACTATTTTCGCTCTACTGTTTTGCCATGCTGCTGGCATGATTTTTATTTAATTTTTATTCTAATTTCTTTATGTATATATATGTATATATATTATTTTATTTAAAATATTGGATATATATATATATATATATATATATATATATATATATATATCCAATATTTTAAATAAAATAAAATAAAACATAAGCCAGTAGTATGGCAAAAACTGTAGAGCGAAAATTAACATAAAAATAACCCAAATAAACAAACGAACGAAAAGAAAGAATAGACATAAATAGTAGCCCGGATACATCTTTCATGATTTGGTTCTAGCTGTTCGAAATTTAGTAGGGAGGAATTGCAAGTTGCTGCCTCTAATGAATGCTTAATGATTTATTTATTTATTTTATTATAATTTAACTTTCGTCAACATTTAATATAATTTAATAGTAATGGGTCGATATGCTAATTTAGCAACGCCTGTGCCGCCATCTATTTTCCTTTTTTTTCTATATAAGCTGATTCAGCTTACAGTATGTCAGTGGTGTGGTTTTACTTTAGAGCGATGTCTGTTCTATAGTTTATTTTTCGCTGCATAAGGACCACCGCCGTGCAAATCCTCTGCATTGGTGGATCGATCGGAGGAGGGAGGGTGAATTGGTACTTCGATCTTTTCACCATGGTGACGATTTGTATAGCGATTGAAATGCAGCGATTCCATGACCATTATTGGCCTCGTGGTCCTCTGTCGATATGGGGCATAATGGTCAGTCTATTTTATTTTAATTTAATTTGATTTTGTATTGTATTGTATTGTATTGTATTAATATCCATATGATGCAAGGAAGCCTGAGGCTTATGCTGCACCAGGAAAAAAAAAAAAAAAAAAAAAAAAAAGTTCCCGAGTAACCCTGAGAGAGAGAGAGAGAGAGAGAGAGAGAGAGACAAAAGTAGAAGGGAATCACCAAGAAAGAGAAGAATGATGATATCCAGCTCAGGACCCTGGGTGTGCCAAGCCCATACTCACCAGATGTGAGCCCCCGGGGTTGATTGTTATCGTTTTGTAGTTCCTTTTTTGGTGATATTTCCAGTCTTTTGGAACTGGTACCTCTCGGGAGGGGGGGGGGTTCCGTTAAATTAATATGTAATTGGCATCATTCTAAAATTTGTATAGTTTTTGTTAATTGGATTTAAAACTCGAAATTATATAAGGGTTTCCGGCCTACTATTTATGCTTATTCTTTCTTTTCGTTCGTTTGTTTATTTGGGTTTTATTTTTATGTTAATTTTCGCTCTACAGTTTTTGCCATACTACTGGCTTATGTTTTATTTTATTTTATTTTATTTTATTTAAAATATTGGATGTATTTCAGCTTCATATGGAGGAATTGCATATCGCTGCCTCTAATGAATGCTTAATTATTTTTATTTATTCACTTTATTATAATTTAACTTATGTTAATATTTAATATAATTCAAGGATAGTATATATATACAGGGTGATTCACTACCAGTGCGACAAACTTGCAGGAGATGTAGGGGCACAAAGACGAATCGGAATCACATAGCATTGCCGGGTTCGAAATGCCTTCGTTATGCGGTAGAGGAGGTTGAACGGAAGGTCGCGTGAACAGCGATCCCGCTGGAAGTCAGCATTTGCGAACCGTTTCTGTTGAAGAAACCAAGTAGCAAAACTCCTCCGGAGTGGATAATCCGCAGGCTCCAATGATTGGACGCGTTGCACATGGTATGAACTCATTTGGTTTGTTGACAGTATCCTCCATACAGTGGATTGGGAAATACCCAATCGTTGGCCTATCGCTTCAGTACTCGTACTCGGATTGCCTTCTGCAAGATGTAGGATATTCTCCTCATTGTCTGGCATCCTCGTCGTTCGCTCTCGATTCATGGTACCTCTTGTGAAACAACCAGTCTCACGTAACCTTCTGTGCACATGTGCGAAAATCGTATGATGAGGAGCACGCCTGTGCGGGAAACGTTCCTGTTGCAAGGGCAGAGCGGCGCGCCCGTTACAGTCCGCAGCTCCATACGCAAGGTGCATGTCGGCCAGTTCAACGTTTGAATACTCGTCCATCCTACTGCCTCGGGAACCGGTTCGCAAATGCTCACTTCCAGCGGTATCGCTGTTCAAGCGACCTCCCGTTCAACGTCCTCTACCGCATGACGAAGGCATTTCGGACCCTGCAATGCTATGTGATTCCGATTCGTCTTTGTGTCCCCTACACCTCCTGCAAGTTTGTTGCACTGGTAGTGAATTACCCTCTGTATATAGTTATTATTGTACTATACAGCAGCTGAACGTGTATATAAACACATCAATATACAGCTAACAGTAAACCATTATTGCCAAAAAAAAATCAGAATATTATGCTTTCATATTTATACTTATCCCTATTGTTCTTATATATATATATAGGGATAAAATGGGATGAAAAGCTAAGTGATAGTAGAGAGATAGCATTAGTAGAGGCATATGATGCAAGAAAGCAAGCTTATGCAGCATCAGCCAAAAAAAAAAAAAAAATAAATAAATAAAAAATAACCACTTCCACTTCACCCATCTGTTCGATCGAAATACCTGTCCAGCTGAGCCTTAAACTTATTTAGGCTACAACTTCCACGACAAGAGATGGAAGTCTGTTCCATCTACCAACCACCCGCTGGCTAAAGGCAAATTTCCGCACATCTATCCTACATCTGTCTTTCCTCAATTTGAATTTATGCCCTCTCAGGTGATTATTCTGAGCAAGAGGAAGAATCCCATCAGCATTGAGCATGCTCAAACCATTCGAGGCTTTGTACACCTCTATCAGATCACCTCGCTGGTGCCTAGTTTTCAGACACTGTAACTCGCAAAACTTAAGCCTTTCTTCGTAAGAGTACCACTTTGTTCCATTCACTAATCTTGTTGCCCTTCTCTGTACTCGTTCCAGCAGCTCTACATCCTTCTTGAAATGAGGCCTCCAGACCTGTATACAGTACTCAAGGTGTGTGGCCCGACCGTTGCCTTATACAAGGGAATAATCACCTCCTTATCCCTGCTAGAAAAATTCCTGTATATCATTGACAAGACACCATGAGCTACTCTTACAGCCTGTCTGCACTGCTCAGAGAACTTCATATCTGCCTGCACAATTACCCCCCAGGTCCTTTTCATTCTCTACCACTGTCAGTGTAGTACCACAGAGTTGATACGTTGCTCTGGGGTTGCTGTTTCCCATATGTAGTACTTTACATTTGTCAATGTTAAACTTCATTTGCCACCTCTCAGCCCATCTGCTCAACCTTTCCAGATCCTGTTGCAGCAGCATAGCGTCAGTAGCATCCTTAACAACCCTGCCAACCTTTGTATCGTCTGCAAACTGGACGTTAAGCTTGATATACCATCATCAATATTATTTATAAATACAGAAAACAATAAAGGACCCAATACTGAACCTTGAGGAACTCCACTAATAACATTAGTCCACGATGAGCAGTGTCCATTAATTACCACTCTCTGTCTTCTCTCCCTCAACCACCCCTTTATCCATAGCAGCAGTTTGCCTCCAATGCCACACTGCTCCAATTTGTGCAGCAGTCTTCCATGCGCAACAGTAACAAAAGCCTTTCTAAGATCCAAGTATATAATATCAAAGTTATTCCCTGCATCCAGTTCTTTTGTGATTGCATCATAGTATCCAATCAGATTGGTCAGGCAAGACTTCCCCTTAACAAAACCATGCTGTGTCCGAGCTATAACTGAAGTCTTGTCTAAATGATCCTGCAGTGCTTCTTTAACCAGTGCCTCCATTAATTTTTCAGGAACAGAAGTTAAACTCACAGGTCTATAATTACTTGTGTCAGCCTTTGATCCTCCCTTGTGAATTGGGGTCACATTTGCACATCTCCAGTCCATGGGTACCTCCCCTGAGTCCAAGGAAGCTCTCATAATTCATAATTATGGCTAAGGGTTTGCTTACTTCCTTTGCTGCCTCCTTTAATATAACTGGATAGATCCCATCCACCCCGGGTGCCTTTCTTGTGTTTATCTTCAACAATTTCTCCTCCACTTTACTCTCAGTTATTACAAGATTCTCTAGCTTACTGCTAGAGTTGAATACACCTCTGGCATTCCCCTCGCTGAATAACTCCTCATGTGTGAATGTCGATGCAAAATATTCATTTAGTTTGTTAGCTACCTGAGCAGGGTCATCAACAGTTGACCCATCGATATCAAGTGGACCAATCTGATTCATCCCCTTCCTTCTAGAGTTTACATAAGTAAAGAACTCTTTGCTGTTTTTCTTCGCATCCCTTGCCAAGGATCTCTCGTAATCTGCCTAACCTCCTTTGTAACTTGGTTACAGATCATCTTGTATCTATCATAGGCTTCTGTGTCACGTGTTAATTTGTATGTATCCCATGCATTTTTCTTCTCTGCCATATGCCTCATTAGTTCATCTGACATCCATTTAGGCCTAAACCTTGAACAATATTTCTTAGTTGGTATGTAAAGCCTAGTAGCTTCCAAGATAAGTTCTTTGAATGCTTCCCATTTTGAATTTGCTGTTGGTGACATCATCAGTTGATCCCACTGTATAGAATTTAAATACTGTCTCAGTCCATCGTAGTCGCCTTTACGAAAGCAATACCCCTTCCCTTTACCCCTAATGGTAGTTACCTCTTTGAGTAACTCCCACTTCAGAACACTGTGATCACTGCCACCTAGTGGTTCATTTATCTGCAGATTCTTAATGCATGAAGAATCACTACTGATAATCAAATCAAGAGTATTACTCCCTCTAGTTGCCTCCCGAACATGCTGATGTAGAAAACAAATAATATGACAGTTGCACCTGACCGTGCCAAGCAGCAGCAGCAAAGGATACAAAAGTTTATATATATATATATATATATGAGGTAGAAGTAATAAATCTATTGAAAAGTGCGAAGATGGAGGCGTAAATTACTCAAAATACCAAAACTAATAGGAGATGGATAGTAGAAATTGGAGATATTGAAGGCGTGAGAAAGAACGTGAATATCCTATATGATGTAATGAATTAAATAAAATTATGCAATAAATTGGATAGCCAATTAGAGAAAAGGGAACTGTAAAGCAAAAACTATTTCATTAATATATGGAGTAATAGCAAGCAACCGATAAGGGTGGAATTCTTTGGTTATAAGTCCAGGAAATGGGGGAGAAAAATTATAAAATTCTGATGTTAGCTAAAAATAAATATTGGTACATAATTAGATATTTCTTCAGGTATTTCTGCACATGATCATGTATGAAAAACTGCGTTTCTATACATATTCCCTACTTTTGGGAGAAAAGCAATTTTAAAAAATAAGTGAGTGCAAATAGGAAGGTAAAGCAGTACACTGAGTCGACAGAAATCATGGGATACCTAGTAATAGGTAGGCCCACCTTTCGCCCGGATAAGGGAAGTCGCACGGCGAGGCGTTGAGTCCACTAGTTCACGAGAGCATTCCACAGGTATTTCCATCCATGCTTGTTGCATCGCTGTCCACAATTCCCTCACATTCCTGGGTGGAGGATCCAAAGCACGAACGGACCTTTCTACAGCACCCCAAAGATGCTCCACAGGGTTCATATCAGGTGAACGGAGAGGTCATTCAATGGTGATAAAATCTGCGTAATACTCTTCGAACCATGTTCTAATCAGAACGGCTGTAGGAAGGTGCATTGTTTTGGTGGAGGAGTCCATTGCCCTGTGGGTGCACGATGACCATGAAGGGACGCAGATGGTCTGCAAGGATGGATACGTAAGATGGACTGTTCAGAGACGCGCCTAGACGTACAAGAGGTGTCCCAACGTGTGCCAGTTTATCACCCTCCAGACCATTACCGACCGCCTACCTTTCTGAACAGTTCCTTGTTGATATGACGAGTGTATAGCTTCGTGCGGTTTCCGCTAGATATGCCCCCTCCTGTGCGCTCTAAATAACTGGAAACGGGACTCATCGGAACAGGAGACCCGTCTCCAATCATCCAAGGTCCAGTGCCGATGTTCTTTCGCCCAGTTGAGGCGTAGAGTCCCGTGTCGCGGTGTTAGCAATGGGTCTCTGGTGGGTCGGCAGCTCCCATAACCTATTGCAGCTAATGATTGCCTGATGGTCTTGGTGGAGACGTTTCTGGCACTGCCCTCTTTGAAGTCGGCGATGATTTGTTCCACTGTCGCTCTCCGGTTGGCTGAAACAATGCGAGACAGACATCGACGGCCACGTTCATCCACTGCCTTTCTTCGCCCACAACCCTGTCCACGCTGAGGTGTTATTCCGGAAATAGCTTATTCCTGATACATTCTTTATACTATCGAACGGGGAAAGTGCAATTTCTGTACCACCTCCGCGATGAGGTGGTACAGAAAGGTGGCAGGGCCTGCCAGAGTACCATTAAAAATACTGGTATTGCTGGTCTGCCTCCAGGGGGCCAAGTGTGGGCAACGGTGGGCCACAACAGGGATCCAACGGCTAAATGAGCAACGGTACACTATACTACACTTAACAATATCCACACACTTTTAAATCTCTGGCCTCAACGGTGTTCTGTGTCACACGAAAATTATATTATGCAGAGATTAGTGGAACCATTGGTGCTGTTAGACACGAAAACACTTTACACTTTACCACATCCGCGATAGAGTGACCCATGCGTCGGGCACTCACTATTATCCCCTCTTTCAAAGTCGGTTAATTCACGATGTTTATCTATACTGACATCGAATTACCGTACTTATATACCTGTCAAGAGGTGGGTTTGTCTGCTAGCGAGAAGAGTGACAGCATAGCGTTGCCCAGGAACCAGGTATCCCATGAATTCTATCCTTTCAGTGTATGTTCTACAACATGCACTGCGTTGGGACTACCTTGTCCATATTTTTGTGGAAGCTCTACTGCATTATTAATTTTTACATTTTTTACATTACATAATACTGGTGTTAGATAGTATGAATCAGAGCTGCAATGCTCAATGCGTTCTACGTTGATATCAATATTTGTAAAATAATAAGAGGAGTTTACCTCAATATAGTACGTAGAACACTTCCTACGTCTACGTGAAGTGTTCTATGTACTATATTGAGGCAAACTGCTCTTATTATTTTACAAATACTGGTGTTTATATAAATATAAAGAAATAATATAAATGTATGTTACTTTTATATTGATAGCGTAGCAGAGATAGTCGGAAGGGGTGGGGGATGGTCGCCGAGTTATTATTATTATTATTATCCATATGGTGCAAGGAAGCCTGAGGCTTATGCTGCACAAGCCAAAAAAAAAATTCTGAATTACCCTGAGAGAGAGAGAGAGAGAGAGAGAGAGAGAGAGAGAGAGAGAGAGAGCGAGACAGAGAGAGGTAGAAGGGAATCACCAAGAAAGAGAAGAATGATGATATCAAGCTCAGGACCCTGGGTGTGCCAAGCCCATACTCCCCAGATGTGAGCCCCTGGGGTTACCAGAAAATTCTACCCCCAAAAATCCGATTTAAAAGAAGAAGAAAAAAAAGAGCTGTTTACTTTGAAAGTAGCGAATCCAATCCTCAGTTTCCCTTAAAGAAAAGTCCCTTGTGCTACTGAGCGAAAGAAATGTATAGTTTTACTTGGCCTCTTCTTTTAGCGTTCATCACAATCAGGCCGACTTTCTGGTAGGCACCTCCAATACGCCGTGATACATAATATTTTGATACGAGATGGCACTGCTGCTGCTGCGAACAGTTGTTATCGTGAAAACATGGCAACGTCGTCATCGGATGGAATTGAAAAAGTGAATAAGCGTGACGAGAGAAAGCAGCAGGTTGATATTTAATTTTCCGATATTTTTTTCATTTAAAACATATTGCACTGGACAGAATACTGAATAGTCTGCTAACTTTTAAAAATTAGACTTCAGTTTTATTAAGTTGCAATTTTGATCTTTATGTATTTGCATATTTATGTTTTTTTTTTTTTTTTTTTGTTTATCAAGGGGGTAAGGTGGTTATTTATAAAAGTTATTAGAGTATTATTATTCGAGCTTTTGCTGGCCAAAAAAAAAAAAAAAAAAAAAAACCACCTACGAGCAGGTTCGGATTCAGCTGCTGACCTTTGAATTCCCCCAGGCTGATTTACCCATCTGTGTAATATGTTACACACCGAAATTGAAGTTATATATACAATTTCCAGTGACTTGTCTCTTTTGCAGAACTCAACTATGGGAGGGAAAAGGCAGTGCCGAATTTAGGTAGTTGAGGTCCCTGGTGCACATATATTAAAAGCTAAAAAATTTTACTCATTCAGTAATTGCTTTGGTCTGGTTACCTAGCTTTAGTGCGTTTCGGTAAATCCGGCCTTGGGAAAAATGGACCATCATACCTTAACAATAAACATCCTTCATGGGGCCTCCAGATGAATTTTACCCTTGGGCATAAATATTTATCCTCCTGCTACATAAATTCAAACCCCAGGGGCTCACATCTGGTGAGTATGAGCTTGGCACACCCCGAGTCCCGAGCTGGATTTTTTGTTTATCAAGGGGGTAAGGTTATTAGAATATTATTATTAGAGCTTTTGCTGGCCAAAAACGAGCAGGTTCGGATTCAGCTGCTGACCTTTGAATTCCCCCAAGCTGATACCCATCTCTGTAATTCAGAGGCCGTGCAAATAATGGGGGGGGGGTTGCATTGCATGCGGCTCACCAGGGCCCCGATTTAGCGGCCCCCAATTATAGGAGCCATAAAAGTCTCAGAATAAATAAATGAGGCCAGTTAACCCCCTTTGCATCCAGACCCATTTTAGGAAGGATGTAGATTTACTTGAGCATGTACAGAGAAGGGCAACAAGATTGGTGAGGGGAATGAAGGGATCCTTTTACCAAGAGAGGCTTAAGTTCTGCAAATTGCAGTGGCTGGAGACTAGGCACCTGTGTGGTGATCTGATTGAGGTATCTCCTCGAGATTATCTGATTGAGGTATATAATGCCTTGAATGGGTTGAGCATGCTGAATTCTGATGGGATCCTTCCACTTGTTCAGATTACAAACTTAAGGGGGCATAAATTCAAATTAAGAAAAGACAGATGTAGAATAGATGTGCGGAAATTTGCCTTTAGCCAGCGGGTGGTTAATTGCTGGAACAAACTTCCATCTGTCGTGAAAGTTGACAGGTTAAATAAATTTAAGGAGGAACTGGACAGGCATTTGGAGGGAATGGTGTGATTTTTTTTTTTTTTTTTTTTGGCTGATGCTGCATAAGCTCATACACTTGCTTTCTTGCATCACATGCCAACACCACCACCAGCACCACCACTACTACCACCCCTAAGTACCTTTGCACGACCCTGGCTGGACATCATCATTCTTCTCTTTCTTGGTGATTCTCTTCTACTTTTGACTCTTGTTCTCTCTCTCTCTCTCAGGGTAATTCAGAAATATTTTTCTGGCTAGTGCAGCAATAGCCTTAGGCTTCCTTGCACTGTATGGCTAATAATAATGGTTGCTTTAATGAATTATGGTTTGTAGCAATTTATTGATAATGTAGATGTTATGAAATATATTGAAAGTATCAAGCCTTTGCAATATGAATTTATGTAAAAAGTGCCACATTACCTTATTAATAACAGTAAACAAGTGAATGCTACAAAGTGTTAAGTTCAGAGGCAACAGTTAATGACCAGGGTATTTGAAATAATCTCGAGGAGATTAGTTACTCCTTTCCCCATGATTATGCTAAAAGAATAGCATGTCCATTATTAAAGGGTATTCTTATGCAGGCTGCAATAGTAAATATGATGAAAGACACTTCTCTGCAAGATTTTTTTTTTTTTTGTTTGCTATTGTGGAAATAAATTTAATAAAAAGATAACCAGTTTTCGTAATTTAATGGTAGTTTTCTTATTAAATTTATCTATTTATCTTATTAAATTTATTTATTTATCTTATTTATCCTTTAATGAATGTGAACAGTTAATTTACAAATGTGTTTTATTTATTTATATATTTGACTTGAAATAAGTAATTTGGAAAAGCATGAAAAATGTATTTGCATCCATGGTGGAAGAGATGGAATTAGAAAAATTAAATTTAACATTCCACAATTTGGCAATTATTTTGGAAAGTTCCAGTGCCATATGATTATCAGAACACAGTAGTTTGCATTTTATATCAAATTTGTCTAAACAGTAAATGTCTGGAATATATGCTGCAGATTTCTTAGCTAATGTGTGTGAAAACTAAAGTGGTGTAACCAAAGATCCTTGCTTGCTTCTTTTAAGTGGCCGCTAAACAGTTAGCAATATTGTAAAAGATTTTAGTATTACAGTATACATGGCAGGCTCAAATCTCCATCAAGGAAAATCTACACTGAAAAGATTTTCTATTGGGCGGTTTTATAAAGTAATGTATTATAGTGAAAGATATTACTAATAAGCAAACTAAAGTTTCAAGCATTGTATCTAAAGGTTTTCTAATTTTTGTTTTTAAATAACTATTTGTTTTCTATTTTTTTTTTTTTTTTTTTTTGTTATTTCACCAGATTGCATAGATTTTGATGTTTCCATAATTTATAGTGTTTCTGGATATACTCTTAGTGCTAATTCTAAAAGTCCAAACCATTTTCACTTATTATTTATACAGCTTTTTTACAAACAGTATAAATTGTTTTTTTTGTAGATACCTGTTGCTGCTTAAAACTGTATGGTAGTTGTTCCCTATGGTAGGTCATTGTTAAAACCAGATAATAGTCATCCTGGGATGCATAACTCTTAGCCGACCTTGAACTTGACTTTGAAAGTTCCTCCTGTCTCGAGATGTCATAACCCAGGTTTGCATTTAAGGCTCTGGTGGCCTCAACCTGTAACTGTCCTGTTGTCAATAACTATATATCTACACATTCCATGTATACATGATATGTATACATGGAATGTATACTACTTCCTTTGTTACCAATAGCTATAGATATGTTGAGACCTGGAAGTCAGAAGTCAGGTAGCTGTATAAACCTTCAAAGTGTTTCATCTGCATTAGTGCTTTTCTGGTACAGTCACGCTAACTAGTATCAGCTTCTAACGTGATTTTTATATTCTGCCTTTGACAGTTTCAACTCATGTTTATGTGAACAATCCAAATATATATTTACCCCCCAGGGGCTCACATCTGGTGAGTATGGGCTTGGCACACCATGGTCCTGAGCTGGATATCATCGTTCTTCTCTTTCTTGGTGATTCCTTTCTACTTCTCTCTCTCTCTCTCTCTCTCTCAGGGTAACTCGGGAATTTTTTTTTGCCTGGTGCAGCATAAGCCTCAGGCTTCCTTGCACCATATGGATAATAATAATAATAATATTTTGTTACATTTGCAGTAACTGTATTATGGCAAAACATGCAAGATATAATATTATTTGTGAAAACGTGCTGCATATTTGGAATTAAATTAGCTGACCAAGGTAAAAGTTCAGCCCCATAAAGTGTGGGTCACTTGCAATTCTGGAAATGGGGTAAAAAGAAAGCCATAACATTTGCCATTCCCATTGAATGGAGGGAACCTCGGGATCATTTTAATGACTGCTGCTTTTGTTCCCTAAATGTAATAGGTTATAGCACGAAGAATAAGCAGAGCACTGTGTACTCCAAGAACATTACTTCAGCTGTAAGGCCAGTACCCCATAGACTTGAACTACTGGTACTACCTCTACCAGTTGTACCACAATTTTGTACCACAGCTGTTTATACAAAGTGAACTTGCTAATATCATGAAAGATTTAAATCTATCCTGAGGGTCTGCAGCACTTTTAGGGTTAAGACCAAAATCCAAGAAACTGCTGACCCCAGGATCTCTCTTTTCATGTTGACATCATGAAGAAGAATTGGTTCCCCATTTTTCTGAAGATGGTTCGATAATATATTGCAACAACATTCCTGCAGTTATGAACTTTTTTTGGAATTTCTACCAATCAGCGGAGTGGAGCCTACTTATTGACTCATCAAAGCAAAGCCTTAAAGGAATTCCTCTATAGTGGAAACAAGTATGCATCCATTCCTGTAGCCCATTCAGCATGCTTAAAAAAAAAACTATGAAAATGTTATGGCTCTTTTGGAAAATACAATAAAAATTAATTTATGCAAAAATGCCTTGCTTTCTGTGCAAGTGGGATAGTCAAGCAAGATATGATGGGGAAATGAAAGTGTGGCCCCCCTAGTGATAGGCACAATCAAGAGGTCACAATCATTCATTTCGTTTTATCTAATTATTCGATTATCATGTGACTATTCATTATTGATTCATTAATCAGTAATATTCATTATCGATTATACTCATATCATGTGAATGATTCATTCGATTATGGAGAATCATTTGCTCATTTCATTGAATTATATCATTCGAGTGATATAATCAATAGTTACTAATCATTTGATTATTTTAATTATTGAAATTTCTAGATTACCAATCATCTGATTATTCCTATCACTAGTGATCATCAAGATGAGCCTCTGACATGAGGTTTGAAGAACATTAAAGATGTCCAACTAGATTGTTAGAAATATAAAGCTAGGTTTAATGAGTAGTTCGTCCAATCCCTGAATAAAGAAGGAAATTTTTTCGCAAGAGTTTCAACAGATTTGCAGGATTTTATGTAAAGTGACCAGATCCTTAGCATTCCAATGTAGGACATCTGGGGGAGGGGGATTTTTCAACCCTCTAGAAACACTATACACGTTTTTAAAAATTTTTTTTATATAAAAAATATTCACATACAAAATATAAATTAAATATATTGACTTCTTTGAACTAAACTTATAAAATAAAATATATATATATTTAAAAAAAATTTTTTTTTTCACAGAAAGGCTGAAATTCAGAATACCGCACCCCTCAAGTTACACTACATAACGGACAGAGGGTTGTGTGAACTGAGAAAAATAATTGTAATTAAAAGGGGAAAAAACACTTATTAGAGGGGTTATTGGGTACATTTGAAAAAATCAAAGCAGAAATCTTTGTTGGACCTCACCTATTGCTAGACTATAGTTGAAGAATCCATGATTAAACTGAAAGAAACACTTGGATTGGCTTTAAAAATGTAGCATGCACTTTTTTTGGTAAACAAACACCCATATCATGAGTTGATTATGAATGACACGATGGACATGAGTGACATGAAGTTTAGAAGACAAAGCTACAAGATGTATGTTAAGGTACACTTCCTTCACTCTTATCAGCTTTTTCTCAGAAAATTTAGGTAGTTTTTAAGTGAATAGCAGGGGAGAAAATTATATCATAATATAAAAGAAATGGAAAAAGGTATGAAGAAGGATGGAATGTCAGTATGGTGGTTGACTAGTGCTGGGTGCTGAAAAGAGGTGCCTACCAAAACAGATGGTTAGCTGCCTGAGGAAGTTAAAAAGAGGCAAGTTTAATCCAGTCTAGTGTAGAAAAAATCGTTTGCATCCCTCTAAGCTTGAAAGTAGGATGTAACCTTAATATTTCTGTTTTTATATATTTTCATATAAAAATAACATATTTGTAAAATCTGTAAAAATACAAAATAAACCAGATTTATTTTTAATATTTTTATTTTTTCACATCAGAATTTTTTACAAATAAATTCATAAAAAAACTCTGACATGATAGAACAAATTTCAAGTAACTTTTAAAATTTCCACTTTTGCTTATCTGATTTTTCTTTTACTTTTGCTTATCTGATTTTTCAAAAGAAAATTTTCCATTTGAAAATTTTTCAAAAAATTGAAAAAATATTCAAATGAAAATGAATATTTTTCAATTTGACTTTATTGAAGAATATTTGAGAATGTGTACTGATAAATGTTAAGAGTCAGTTATAAGTTTTAATATTCTTTTTTCAAAAAAATGCATGTGCGAGAGAGTACTTTAAATCTTATCTGGTGGTACACAGTCAATTTAGTTTTTTATTTTCTAAAAATTTTTTACTTTTTTTTTTTTAACTGCCTCTAACTTCTTGGATCCATCTTGTCCATTGGAAATTCAGAATACTTAACAATAATGAAGTGGAAGTTGCACACCTTTTGTTCATCCTTCCGTTAAAGTTCTCTTAATTTTCCATTCTTCATCTAAAGTCATGACATTTAACTTTTGAGAAGGTTTTCATATTCAATCATTGGCAAATATGGAGGCTTTTGATTTTTGTTAGTTTTAACACTCAGATAAAACATCCTCTGCTAGTCATTTAAGACCTTTTTTTTTTATATATAATAATATAGTCAATTATATTTTTCTTCTTTCTGTTATGCCCCTCCACATAAATTTATGGTTATTTTTTATATTGAAATACTGTTTGTAATTAAGAGTGGATGACCTTCACAAAATTCTAGCAGCTTTTTACCATTATTTTTTAGATTTACCTTTCTCACAAAATTTTCCTAAAATATCTTTGAAGATGTAGTCTTATGTTATGTGAAAGACATACATACAACTAAGAAATGTAAATAAATAAAATACACTAAATGCAATTTCTTGAGCCTTAAAATATAAATAAATCACCTAGACAAGGCCCTGAAACCAAATCATTCAAGCATGAATTGTATAGTTCAGCTGTTTCTTAGATATTAACCCATTCACAAGTGAGTTGCCTGAATGTGTGTTGACTCCTTGTAATCAGTTTCCAATAGGGGTGGACTGTGGAATGAGTGTTTCTTCAAGAAATTTTCTAATGAAAACTAAATACATAAATGTTAATTTTTATGGTTGTCTCACATTTATATATATATACAGCATATATATTTTAAGCAGTAGTATCCTCTATGTCTATATATTATTTAATTAGATATCATGAACTTCTGGGTAATTCCCAAGAATTTCTTTGAAATTTGACTCTTACAAGCTAAAATCGGGCAACTGTTGACATCGCATCAATGGCCTGTCATGAATTTCAAAGCTATTTTCATGCTGCCATCTAATATAACTGTGGCTACTATTGGAAACGGATAAGAGATGGTGGTATCTCTGGATTAGATGAGAACATGTCAGTAACAGGAGTGCTCAATTCTCACTATTCTGTTAAAGCATACCCATTAACAGTTTGGTTTCAGAAAATGCATCAACATCACAAAGCTAGTGAGTATTACCAATTGGAGTAGAGCATATGGCAGTAAAGAGGCTTGCTATAAATATCTCAACATGACATCATCAGTCAACATGTGCATATAATTAGGTTTAACTCAATCAGTTAAACAGGCGCCTCTGTAGCCAGGTGGGCAGGAGCAGCAGTGCGTAGCACATGCTTCTTGATTACACCAGGGTTCGAGCTCGTGACCACCAAATACGGAGGATGCGGAAAAGTCAGGGAATGACCACCGCATATCCCCGGAGCAATATGGCCTTAGTTGCTAATGCTCCTAAAAACCAAACAACAACAACAACTCAATAAATTTTTCCTAATTGTGTTATAATTAACAGATGTTCTTTAAATTTTTTTGCAGAGAATTCAAAGAAAACATTTTCAAAAACAGCTGTTAGGAGTTTCAGCTGTATGGATGGAGTAGAGGAAGCACAAGAAGCACAATATTTTCAGTAAATTCAGGATTGGATAAACTTGACATGACTGATTTCAGGCTAAGTTCATTATGACAGTACAGGGTACCTAATTGAGAAAATTAGGTTTTTTTTTTTTTTTTTTATGAGAACCCCAAACACGAGAGGTAAACTTGCCCTATACTCAACAGTCAAGAGTAAAGAATAAAGTAATTCAGAAAAAAAAGAATAAAAAATAATATCAGCAGCTGCTGCCATTCTGCATTACAGTTCCAAAAAGGAGTTTAAATTTCACAAAAAATACAGTAACTAAAAAAAAAATGTATTGTTTATACTCTTTTGTGATCATATTAGTCAGAGGAGTTTACAACTAATCATTTTTTTGATAAGAATACAGCCGTATTTAGCAGTTGTGTGGGCTTGAACCATAGTAAATGCAAATATATGTGCTACTGCATTGCCACTTGACTGTCAGATGCAAAAAAAAAAGTGTTTTTTTTTTTTTTTTTTTTTTTATATACTCTTAACACTGTTTGTATCTGCAACCTTCAAACAAAACAAAAAAAAGAAAACAAACCAACAAAAAATTAAATTTGATGTATTAAGAAAATTTGTCTTAATTTTTTTATATATCAATATTTATGCAATATATCACTGGATCAACAATATTGATTTTTTTTTATCATATATAATTCACAAAAACTTAAAAAAACAAATAAATAGAAAAATGTAGAAATTATATTCATAGCTTAATATATTAAAATTTTGAAATTATTGTGAAAAAATTACATTAAAAATCTGAAACCACAAAATTATCTGAGACCTAGCTGCTTGTGGGTAACTCAAGAGTTTCTGCAGGTACCCGACCTGATGCAGGGCACTACTCTGACAAAGCCACCAGTAGAGGAGAGGAGTTTAGCACTGTTTGTTTTGGCAATGAATACAATCATTAATTGTATTTAGCATATGTGTTAAATATGATTAATCATATTCACATGGGCTTGAATTACAGTCAACTTGAACATGCATGCTACAGCACTCTAATGCTGACCATTTGGCTATGTCAGAGCATAAATCATTGATTATCCTATTATTGAATGTCTGACTTTTTATATTTTCCACCAATCACTTATGAGTTACACCAGGGCAATAATGGTTATTCATAAATCACATATGGAGCATATATATAAAAGCATAGATGGAGCATTTGTTGCTCAATATATGCTTTACATTCATAAAGTATATATAGAGCAGTAATATGAATGCACATCTGGTGTATTCACATTTATTGTTTATTGTAAAGACAATCTCTTATGTCTTATTTCATAAGACATAAGAGATTTCATATGTGTGTTCATATTTTTGTTTTAATGTAAAAAGCAAAATACATACCTGTACATTTTTCAGTTATTGTATATGTATTTAATTTCCCCAACTAATAGCATTTTTGTAAGGCAGTATTACTGGCAGTATGTGACAGATTGAAAATAAATACTCACTCAATTCACAATAAAAAGAATAAGTAAATAAAAAATCAGCTCACTCACAATGGCTTTTAAGTGCTATAGAAAGCTTTCTTCTACATTTCTTCTTGTTGATAGTGTTCCCCCCCCCCCCATATGTATGCAGCTAAGTGGATTTTTGGAATCCGTGGCTGAATCCTGAAAATTTTTAAGATTGATAAAATAAATTTAATATCTAGGTAAATAATTTATTTTGACTTATAAATGTGCCATGAGGTTTAAATGGGATTTGTTATTAAAAGAATAAGAAATACTGGTCTAGATAATATAATAAATTAATGTATTAATAGTAGCATGAGCCATAGCATTTCTTGTCATAGGTTATTTGTACAAATGAAATTTTATTTGTTGCATTCACTGGGTAGGTATTTTACTGCCATTTTTTAATTTTACTAGGTTATGCTAGGTGAATTGCCAGTGGACTTCTTACGTGTTAATATTAGTTCTGAGGAACAGCAACTGGAAGCTGATGAGCAGACTGCAGTGGCTTTGCAACAACATTTAACAGATGGTACTACTTCTATCCCAGCTAATGTTTCTGGAAGACTAAGTATAAGTGTTATTGAGGTAATTGTGCTAATAAGTATTTTATAACAAATCTTTTATGTTATAGTGTAATGAGCTTTATATATATATTTGTACTGAACTTACCCTAAACTAAATGATGTACTTAAAATAAACAGATGACATAAGTTGAGTTTAAAAGTATTATACTTGTAAGTTATAAGATATAGCAAAAAAATGTGTACACCTTCATTCATATTTCATTGATTAAAAAGATGTTATATAAAAAAAAAAATTAGCCAAGAAGCATAATGAGTTTAAGAAAAAGTTTTAGGAAAAAAGTTTAAGTAAAAATATGCGCATGAGAAAGTAAAAATGAAATTTTCAGAAGTCAGGTCATTTCATGTGGAATTTGTTATGTGTAATTGCTCCCCCCCTTAAAAACAATTGACATGGGCACCATATTGCAAGATGTTCACCAGGTCAAAAGGGTTTTGTTGGAATAATTTAATAGCTAGGGATTACATTTTTGTGATATGTTAACCATTACTGGAAATTTTGTTTTTCTAATTTTATGATTTTCTTAAGAATGATCTGATGCATAAAATTTATTACTAATCACAAATTGTTATTTTTTATTAAATTACATATGCAGATATTTTACATCATTGATGTTGCAGTGGTGTTGGAAAAATTATGACATGAATCATTTGTACCTTTGGCACTTGAAATGCAGATTGTGAAAAAATATGAGCTGGTGCAATTTATGCATCAAGGAATATTCTGAAAATACAATTAAAATATATATTAATTTGTATTTGGAGATGGTTGAATTTAAAAAGTTTATTTTTATATATGAAAAAAAAAAAAATAGATACATAGTACAAAGTAAAGAATAGTTATATAGTAACTATTTTTTACTTTTGTGAATATACTTTACAAAACTGTTTACATAGTACACAGTAAAAAATTAGTTACATAGTACTTTTACAAGTACATATGTATGCTCTGTACTTGTGAAAGGGTTTAACATAATTCTCTCTTATTTAACTCTATAATTCTTTATAATTTAATAATAGAGAAATTCTCTATTATTAAAGTAATAATAATTCTAAGTACTAATAATAATTCTATATTATTAGAGTAAATTAAGTCTCTCTTGGTAAGAGTACCCTTTCGTGCCCCAATTTATTATAAGCATCCTATGGACCTGGGAATTATAAAGTGTTTTTGAAAGCATATTATTTAATTTTCACTTTTAGGAAATCATTGCCAAAACTGACTTGGCTAATGAAAATGTGGAAGATTTTTGGAAAAAATATAATATTTTTTATTGTGTTAAAATTATTGGACAAGCTTATCTTTTCCATAACTTGATCTCAAAACTTTTCTCTTCTGATATCTTCCATTCTCAAAGTCCATGTCTCTTAATGAAGCATCACACTCCATATAAGACATCATACTAATCTTTTCCTTAAACCAATTCCTCATCTCTCATATAATATTCTTCTTAGCTTTCTTCTTTTCTTCTTAAAACTGCAGCCATTATCAACCCACTGCAGGATGGAAGTCTCCTCAACAATTCATGCTGAGGGAAATGGACCATAATCTGCCAGCTGGTCCAGTGCGGGTTGTTTGATCGACCATATTTAGCAGTTAGGGGCTTGAACCCTTGTCTATTCAAAGAGTGTGTGTGCTACTGCACTCCTGCTCTGACAACTCAGCTATGGAGGCTGTACCTTTTCTTCTTACCAATTGCTATTCTTATTTCTCTGCTGCTCTTGCTTCTTCCATCATTAGGCTTCCCAAATATGTACCCTGTTCTCACCTTGTGCCCTTCTCTTCCTCTTCTCATAACTTAGGTTTTCTCAGTATAGCGCAACCTCAATGTAATGTGGTGTCAGGCAACAACTTTAATACCTGTGTTAAAAGCGAAATGCATTATAGCCGAAAAATTTTACCATTTTTTTCCCAGATTTTTTAACATAAATACACTTTACTTAGTAAATGAATATTTTATTTACTAATGTTTTATGAGTATACAGACTAAAAGACAAAGTATTAAAGGTTATATAATTCTCTTTACATTCTATGCCAGGCCTGCCCAACTGAAATCATTTTGCAGGTCACCTTGATGAATTATGATTTTCCCTGGGCCACACATAAAATAAAAACAATTTTTTAAAAAATAAAAAATCAAATGCCATAAAATTTATTTTATCCATTCCTTTTTATTATATATATACATCAATGAGATATTTGCTTTCCTTGTGGTCACTCAGTTTTTTTTTAAATCTACTTTAATATTGGTAGTTGCACATCTTAATTGATTTTCCAGATTTTCAGCTCTTATTGAAGCTTGATATTTACTTTTAATAAATTTTACTTTTGAAAAGAAAGTTTCACACACGTGTGTGGATCCAAAGGTGCTCACAATTTTTTGTGCAAAAAACCTTAATTTGGGATACTTTTCCACTGTCACATACGTTTTGTGTAAAAGTTGATTTTTGATGTTGTAGCTTGAATGTGTTTTAACTCATTGTTGCACTGTAAATCAATTACTTCCATCTACAGAGTTTCCGGTTTGAAGAAGGGAAGGAGTGGTGGGGATTTGGGGAAGTACAGTTGGTCTAGTATTATATTTCTCGTTATTTATCATTCCTAGTGCAGCTAGTAAATGATTTCTTACTGATGTAGTCAGTAGTATAAAAATGATGTGGCAGGCCACGGGCTGGCCAGGCCTGTTCTACGCAATGCTATTATGGGCTTACATTTTATGCATCTATTCTGAAATAGTCATGTAATTTAGTTTGCCAGAACTGATGATGGCGTTTTTTTCGGTACATAATTCTTAATAGTGGTCAGATGCAATAAATGAAAACGTTCACTCTGATGTCCTAACCATGCCATCACCCCATTAATGTTTTCAATCACTTTTTTAATTTTTGGTGCTTTTTCCTTGCACAAGTCATCCATATTATCTTCTTATGTCATGTCACCTCTTGCAGATAATGACAAAAGAAATAATATTTAAGACTTTTTTAGAAAAATAATATAGTGGAAAACAGCAATTTCACAAAATAGAAATTCAAGGAAAAAAATTTTTTTAATTTCTGGTGCTTTTTCCTTGCACAAGTCATCCATATTATCTTCTTATGTCATGTCACCTCTTGTAGATAATGACAAAAGAAATAATATTTAAAAGACTTTTTTAGAAAAATAATATAGTGGAAAACAGCAATTTCACAAAATAGAAATTCAAGGAAAAAAAAACCAAATGCATAATAATAAATTCATTATCAGGAAATTGAAAAAATAATGCTCAATTGGTGCTTAACTTTCAAACTTTGACCTTTTGTTATCAGTAATTTCATTATTATTTCCACAAATGAAAGGTAACAATGTAACAATAACAACAGGGGCAGATTTAAATTATTTTAATTTGCTATTAAAACAAATAATTTTATAACAGTAGATACACACCACACAAATAATTTATAACATTCTACATTTTTTATAGGAAAGAATGTAACATTAAGTAATTTGGTCTGATTTAAATGTGGGGGGTTGTCAATTTCAATGTTCCATGAATTGCCATTTTCTCGCCTGCCCACTGGGAATGACAAATACCTTGCAGTACAGAATTTTATCCAAATATGGATACAATCTGACCTTTAAATTGATGCAACAGAATTCAGAATACACACTGGCACGTGGCAGAAGCATGTAATTTATATATCACGGTGGTGATGACTAAACTAAGTCAACATTGTGATATATGAAGTGTGCAGAGAAATTCATTAAAAACACAACTCCTTGGTGTTTATTTGGATGCACATTTATAAAATTGCATGAAAGCATGTTTTCTTAAAACAATTTTTTTTTTTTTTTTTTTGTTTTTTTTATGTAAACTCCAAACACGAGAGGTATTAGAACCTGTAGTACTTAGTACTGCTGAGTTGGAGGTTGAGAAGATGAAAGAAGATATTTTTTTGTTGATATTGGACTTCAACTTCTGTAGACTGCAATTTTCAGGAAATACGTATGAAGGTAGGTTGTTCCAGAAAATGGCAGTTGAATAAATGAGGAAGATGAAAAGTTGGGTTTGAAGTTGGACAGTAAATGGATGTTGGCTGGTGGCTGTACGTGTTCAGACTGCTTTGAAAGAGAGAGCAGGAAGAGATGGTATTACTGTATGGAGAGTGCAGATAAAATGCTAGAGCGACAGCAAGGTTATTAAATACGTTAATCCCGTGAACTTGGTATTTAAGGATGTGTCGCTTAAGTTTCATTATTGCTGAGGAAGTTAACGTATTTACTTATTTTATTTTATTTTTGTCTTAAACTAGTTTTTTTGTAAATAATCAATTTTTGTAAATATTATTTTACAGTCTTTTGTATCATTTTATTTTATTATTAAATCAGTTTTAAATGGTGCGTGTATCTGTTTAAATTTGTGGTATGAATAATCCCAACCTTAGAGGCCTTATTGCGGATATAGACCTGTTAATTTAACTTCTGTTCCAGGGAAATTAATGGAGGCACTGGTTAAAGAAGCACCGCAGGATCATCTAGACAAGACTTCGGTTATAGCTCTTACACAGCATGGGTTTGTTAAGGGAAAGTCTTGCCTGACCAATTTGATTGGATACTATGATGCAGTCACAAAAGAACTGGATGCAGGGAATAACTTTGATATCATATATTTGGATCTTAGAAAGGCTTTTGATACTGTTGCACGTGGAAGACTGCTGCACAAATTGGAGCAGTGTGGCATTGGAGGAAAATTGCTGCTATGGATAAAGGGATGGTTGAGTTGGAGAAGACAGAGAGTGGTAATCAATGGACACTGCTCTTTGTGGACTAATGTTATAGTGGAGTCCCTCAGGGTTCAGTGTTGGGTCCATTGTTGTTTTCTGTATTTATAAATGATATTGATGATGGTATATCAGGCTTAATGTCAGACGATACGAAGGTTGGCAGGGTTGTTAATGACATTAATGGCAGTATGCTGCTGCTGCAACAGGATCTAGAAAAGTTGAGCAGAGGCTGAGAGGTGGCAAATGAAGTTTAACATTGACAAATGTAAAGTACTACATATGGGAAGCAGTAACCCCAGAGAAACGTATCAACTCTGAGGTACTACACTGACAGTGGTAGTGAATGAAAAGGACCTGGGGGTAATTGTGCAGCAGATATGAAGTTTTCTGAGCAATGCAGACGGTTTGCAAGAGTAGCTCATGGTGTCTTGTCATTGATATACAGGAATTTTTCTA
This sequence comes from Mastigoproctus giganteus, assembly GCF_048544385.1. Taxonomy (NCBI): domain Eukaryota; kingdom Metazoa; phylum Arthropoda; class Arachnida; order Uropygi; family Thelyphonidae; genus Mastigoproctus; species Mastigoproctus giganteus. The sequence continues at coordinate 68,622,821 of NC_143583.1, read as the reverse complement.
GCAGGGATAAGGAGGTGATTATCCCTTTGTATAAGGCGATGGTTAGGCCACACCTTGAGTACTGTATACAGGTCTGGAGGCCTCATTATAAGAAGGATGTAGAGCTGTTCGAACAAGTACAGAGAAGGGCAACAAGATTAATAAATGGAACAAAGGGTTGCTCTTACGAAGAACGGCTTAAGTTTTGCAGATTACAGTGTTTGGAGACTAGGCACCTGCGAGGATCTGATTGAGGTGTATAAAGCCTTGAATGGTTTGAGCATGCTCAATGTTGATGGGATTCTTCCTCTTGCTCGGAATAATCATCTGAGAGGGCATAAATTCAAATTGAGGAAAGACAGTTGTAGGATAGATGTGTGGAAGTTTGCCTTTAGCCAGTGGGTAGTTGATTGGTGGAACAGACTTCCATCTTTTGTTGTGGAAGTTGTTAGCCTGAATAAATTTAAGGCTGAACTGCACAGGTATTTGGAATGAACGGAGGGGTGAAATCGGAGCGTTGTTTTTTTTTTTTTGTTTGTCTGATGCTGCATAAGTTTGCTTTCTTGCATCATATGCCTCTGCTAATGCTATGCAATGCCAATTCATCTACTTTGGTAGTTTATTGCATATAAAAATTATTTGAATGCACTAACCCATATGTCACTAAACTCCTTCACAGTCTAAGGCTCTAGCCACAAAGATGCCCTTTGGTGTTATTCCCTTTTTTTTCTCAAATATTGAATGACTGATTTTGTCCATCTTTCCTTATTCACACAACTTTGTTGACTTCAGGACCTGTAATTAAAAAAGATGTTATTGAAACTTCATGAACTTGATGGGTTACTATTTGAATTTATACATTTTTTAAGTACAGAAATTTTTAACACCATACCACTACCCTTTTTACTCACACCATGAAATTTCAAATGCCCCTTGCATTTAAACTAATAAAGCTGATATCATGTGAAAAGGGAATATCCATGTATTTACTTATGAAGTCACAAAACTGAATAGCTGAACAGATGTTAATGACTAGACAAGTTAGGTGTACACTGTAATAGAGAGAACATATAAATAAACATATTTGAGCATAACAAGCTGCTAGAGATCATAAGAAAATTAACCTTGAGAGAATGTGAACACATGAAACTTTCCCAAAGCATGGAAAGTTTCACATTTTCACAGTGATTATTAAATACAGTTTTGAATCAAGATAAAGTCCCAGGTACTTATTTTTGTCTCGCAGAATAGGAAAGGATTTTAACAGAAATGAACAAAGCCAGTGTCACAGTACCAAGAAAAAACCTAATATATTTGGTTTTGATGGGATTTCCGAGTAATGAGTGTGGGTATGCAGTTGCACAGGCGTTTGAGTTGATCATTTACAGTTCAACTGGCACACGTTGGGGCTCTGGTACGTCTAGATGCATCTCTAAATTCCAAATTGTGTCCATCCTTGCAGACCATCTGCATCCCTTCATGGTCATTGTGCGCCCGCAGGGCAATGGACTCTTCCAGCAGGACAATTTGCCTCCCCACAGAGCCATGGTGACTAGAACATGGTTCGAAGTTCATTCCGCAGATTTTACCACCACGGAATGGCCTCCCTGGTTACCGGACATGAACCCTGTGGAGCATTGTTGGGCTGCTGTGGAAAGGTCTGTTCGAGCTTTGGATCCTCCACCCAGGAATGCGATGGAATTATGGACAGTGATGCAGCAAGCATGGATGGAATACCTTTGGAACGCTTTCTTGAACTAGTGGACTCAGTTCCTCACCATATGACTGTCCTTACCCATGCAAAAGGTGGGCCTACCCATTACTAGGTAGGTATCCCTTGATATATATATTAAAAAGCACTTTGTGTAGTCTTTTTTTTCTTTTATAACTTCTTATTTGTAGTAAGTTTGCTTATAATTGTATTACTCTGTAAATTACACTTCTCAAAAGGGAAATGGTTCCTGTTTATTAATAGACCGTTCTTGCAGTCTTTATTGATACTGCCATTTTGATGCTGCAGAGATAATTTGGTAATGTTGTTATGCCAGTTTTTTGTGTTTCCTCTTTCATCGCTATAAATTCCAAATAAACAGGAATTGTTGATATTGTCGGCTGTAATTTATATTTCAATATCTCCTGATTATTTTTGTCAGTATATTTAATCATTAATGTTTCCTATTTATTAAATAATTAATTTTTAAAATTTTAATTTCTATACAGGAATCCTTCCCCAACCATAGGTGTGCCATCTATAGATTTTGTAATAACACAGTTTCTTATTCCATACTAAAATTTTATAATCCACGATTTTTGATATATATACATGGTTCAATCCAGTCTCCTTAAACAAAATAACATGACAGTTATTTTCATTGTAATGATTATTGTTTCTACCTCCTATAGATCACATGGGCAGGTCTAGTGGGTAGAATGCTTTAGTTTGGTAATCTGGAACTCCTGATAGGCATTTTTAGAAACCCTAAAAATAAGGTGGTGTAAGTCCTGGATCTGGTGATCCCCAATGACCTTGGGGACTGGAGCAACTGTGCCACTGTATCCTCATAAATCTTCCTTTCTAGTGTGAGGCGCAGAGGCAGTGGATTTCTTTATGTAAATTCTGCCCTCTCACTGACTTTCTTCTTATCTGTATCATATATACCTATATATTATAGAGGTATATATGATATATAGGTATCATATATACCTATATATCATTATTATATGGTTATTATGATGTGGTTACAAAGGAACTGGATGCAAAAAATAATTTTGATATCATATATATGGATTTCAGGAAAGCTTTTGACACTGTTGCACATGGAAGACTATTGTACAAATTGGAGCAGAATGGTATTAAGGGTAAGTTGCTACAATGGATAAAAGGATGGTTAAGTGGGAGAAGACAGAGGGTGGTAATCAATGGGTGCTGCTCTTCGTGGACTAATGTTATTAGTGGAGTCCCACAGGGTTTGATGTTGGGTCCTGTGTTGTTTTGTATATTTATCAATGATATTGATGAAGGTATATCAGGCTTAGTGTCGAAGTTTGCAGATGATACAAAGGTTGGCAGGGTTGTTAATGACAGTAATGGCAGTGTGCTACTGCAACAGGATCTAGATAATTTGGGAAGATGGGCTAAGAAGTGGCAACTGAAGTTTAACCTTGACAAACGCAAAGTACTGCATATGGGTAGAAGTAACCCCAGAGAAACGTACCAAGTGTGTGGTACTACACTTAAGGTGGTAGAAAATAAAAAAGACCTGGGAGTAATTGTGCAGTCAGATATGAAGTTTTCTGAGCAATGCAGACAGGCTGCCAGGGCAGGTCATGAGGTTTTGTCAATGATATATAGGAATTTTGCTAGCAGGGAAAAGGTGATTGTCCCTCTGTACTATACATGTCTGGAGGCCTCATTTTAGGAAGGATGTCGATTTGCTTGAGTGTGTACAGAGAAGGGCAACAAGATTGGTGAGGGGAATGAAGGGATCCTCTTACCAAGAGAGGCTTAAGTTCTGCAAATTGTAGTGGCTGGAGACTAGGCGCCTGCACGGTGATCTGATTGAGGTGTATAAGACCTTGAATGGGTTGAGCACGCTGAATTCTGATGGGATCCTTCCACTTGTTCAGATTACGAACCTAAGGGGGCATAAATTCAAATTAAGAAAGGGCAGATGTAGAATAGATGTGCGGAAATTTGCCTTTAGCCAGCGGGTGGTTAATTGCTGGAACAAACTTCCATCTGTTGTTGTGGAAGTTGATAGGTTGAATAAATTTAAGGAGGAACTGGACAGGCATTTGGAGGGAATGGTGTGTTTTTTTTTTTTTATTTTTTTTTTTTGCTGATGCCGCATAAGCTTATACACTTGCTTTCTTGCATCACATTCCACTACTACTACTATATGACACAAGGGATACAATTAATTTTCTTTGTGGTCCATATTAGAAAATGTTACTCACTGCAGTCCAGGTCCCATTTTTGGCATGCAATTAATAAAAATCAAGTAAATATTATATTTTTATTCCCTTTTATTACGGAACATGAAGAGAGTTGCATCCATTATAATGCATGATTGATTTTTGAAATGTTACATATTAAAGGAACTTACAAAAAAGCAGTACTAAAATAATTACTTTATGCTCAAATTATTGACTTGGGTTCAGATCACTCCTGATCTGTGAAAATCTTTGTTGGTCTGTACACAGTCCACTAGTTAGTGACCCCTGATATATAGTTTTGCATTTGGCTGTGTTGCTGCCTCTCTAAAGGCCTAGGTATGTGGCTTTCCCTAACAATTGAACATGGATGACAGTCACTGTATTAAGTGCTGAAAGTGAAGACGTGTATCTGGTTGTGTCACCTTGTTATCTTGTCTTTCTTATTGCATTGTCAATATTTTCGTTTTTATGTTGAATAAATGGAAAATGAAATTTCCGTTTTTTTTTTTTTTTTACATATTTTATTGGTATAATCATTGTTTTTTCCCTATCCCTCAATTTTCTATAGGGCTTTAGTCATGCCAACTACAATTTTGCCAAGTGCAATATTTTTCAGGAGTATTCCCCCATTACTAGCAATTTTGGAGCCTTATAGATCTAAACTTATGGCTATAATGGCAAACTGAATTTGTTTGCACACATGAGATGTGTGCTCCTTTTATGTACTCACTTTGGCTTGTAATTATAGCTACGTACACAATCAGGCATTCACCTTTTAATTTTCATATTGGTGATCATTAACTTGGCAGGTAATTTCAAGGTTTAAAAGTTTATTTTTAATGGATTTTTTTATTAATTTAGAAAGAGGTTTTGCCATCCAATTACTGATCCATTTGTAATTGGATCAGTAATTGGATGGCAAAGATTTGTGTTCATTTGTAAAGCAGTAGTTTAAAAATAAGAAGAGAATGTCAATGAACTAATACCTGCTTCTGGAATCAGAATTGTGTGAGATTCTTTTGCTCTTCTTTTGGTAAAAATCAGAGGCATTAATCAGAATATATTTGATATTTAAATATATTGAAAGTTGATTTGCCAAGGCAGAAGAATGGTTGGTTCGGCAGAACTTAGAAGAATTGACACAAATGTCGATGAAATTTGGGCCACTCTTCATAGGAAATAGAAATGGAAAGTAAGGTTAGTTATTACAAATATAATATGAACAAAAAAAAAAAGAAAAAAGCAGGATAGTTGTTCACAGGGCTGGTTAATGAATTTAAAACATGGCATTTATCAGACAGCTTGAAGTCCATGGTGAAAAATTAAGTGGAGGCTAATCGGCAGTCACATTTACTGCAAATTTTTATGATTTTTGTGATCTCATTCCCTTAACAAATTTATAATGATGACAAGTCTAGCTTATTTTTGAACATTCTTTCTACAAAATGCTTCCTGCACAAAATTTAAAAACAAGTGTAAGTTGAACAAAGAAAGGATAACAATGGCATTTGTAAAAAAAAAAAAAAAAAAAAAGGAGAGGTACTCATAAATTGAAGCTGGCTATTTTTGGGAAAGCAAAGAAACCCAGGTCTTTCAAAGGGAACAGTATTAAATTTTTTCATGACTATCATAAACCAAACAAATTTTGAATGAACCACGATGTTTCTGATAGCTGGTATTTTTAATAAATTTAAAAATACCAGCCATCAGATATCTCACCCTAATCCATTGGATTTCTTGAAAATGCCTTGCTTGTCCATTGGAGTCAGAATATTCATATATAAAAAAAAAAAAAAAAAGGTAAAGTGCAGCCATTATCAACCCACTGCAGGATGGAAGCCTCCTCAACAATTCATGCTGAGGGAAATGGACCATAATCTGCCACGCTGGTCCAGTGCGGGTTGGCAGATCGACCGTATTCAGCAGTTAGGGGCTTGAACCCCGGTCTACTCAAAGAGCGTGTGCTACTGCACTCCCGCTCCTGACCACTCGGCTACAGAGGCCTATATATTCATATATCATATACTTTCATATGTAACTTCCTGAATACAGCCCATCAACCAAGGAATTGTTGAGTGTTTGTAGAGATAATATCAACAAAAATTTCTTTGTTTCATTGCAAAGGAAGACAACAATAAAAAAAGATGTTAAAAATGTGGACATTAAAAATGCAATATTTTCTGTCAAGAATGACTAGAATGACTTATCACTATCACTTGCTATTTGAGTGGTCATTGGAAAAAATATCAAACCAAAATTCAAGAGAGCAAGATGTGGAAATGGAAAGAGAATTAGTGTTGGGTCCTCTTCTATATCTAATTATCATAAATGAAATTAATGAGGGTATCCAAGATAAGCTGTCAAAGTTTGCTAATGATTTGAAGGTGGCAAGTGTGGTTAATAACCTGAGCCAGGCCATGTTGCTTCAAAAAGACTTGGATTGGTTGCTTATGTGGTTGAAAAAATGGCAACTAAAGTTTAATGCTTCTTAATATGTTTATGCATTTGGAAAACAGAAATCTTGGAGTCATATTGTTGTTGTTGTTATTTGGTTTGCAACTAAGGCCATATTGCTCCGGGGATATCTTGGAGTCATGTAAATGTTAGGAGGAGAGAAGCTGAAAGGGATTAAAAAAAAAAAGACTTTAGGTGTTATGATTCAGTATGATATGAAAAAAAATATAGAACTTCTTGAGAGGGTTCATAGAAGGGCAACCAGATTGGTGATAAATGCAAAGTGATGCACTTATGATAAATGGCCAAGAAGGTGTGGACTGCAAAGTTTGACAACTAGACATCTAAAGGGAGAACTAATTGAGGTGTATAAGGCAAGAATCTCTGAGTACGACCAGGCTGCCATGCACGGAAATTGAACTTGGCCTGTTATAACGTACGATCACTCATCGGTGAAGACAGGATATTAGAGCTGGAAAAGGAATTAGAAAATGTGAATTGGAATATCATTGGTTTGGCTGAAACAAGAAGAAGAAATGAATCACTTATAAGTTTATCAAGTGGAAATCTGCTGTACACCAATGGAAACAGTGAAAGGAGTGAAGGTGGAGTTGGGTTTCTGGTCCATAAAGATTTTAAAAACAACATTTTGGAATTCAAAAGTACATCACCAAGGGTGTCAAGACTAATACTCAAGATTTCTAAGAGGTACAAGCTAAAGATTATAATGATTTATGCACCAACATCGAGCCATGATGATGAAGAGGTTGAAGAAATGTACACCGAAATTGAGAGTCTTCTAGATGAGCAGAAAACCCACTACACTATTATTATGGGGGACTTCAATGCTAAGGTTGGAAAAAGGCAAAACAGCACAGAAAGAGGAACTATAGGAAATTTTGGAATTGGTGAAAGAAATAAAAGAGGTGAAAGACTTGTGGAATTTGCAGAATCTCAAGGAATGTCAGTAATGAACACTTTTTTCAAGAAAAGGGTGAACAGAAAGTGGACATGGAAGAGTCCAAATGGATTAACAACTAATGAAATCGACTTCATCCTCACTAACAGAAGATATATTGTGAATGATGTTACCGTCCTGAATAAGGTAAATGTTGGAAGTGATCACAGAATGGTAAGATGTACACTTGATATAGATGTAGGACAGGAAAGGAAAAAACTGACTCGAGTAAATAATACAAAGGTCTTTGAAATAACAGAGGAGGAGAAAAAGCAGTATGTACTGGAACTTAAGAACACGTTTGAGCTTCTGCAGACTGCTCAGGACCAAGATATTGATGAGGAATATTACAACTTTCTGAAAGTGATAAAGCCCAAGAAACCTATAGGGAAACAGAAATCCAAAGAAGAAAAAATTAGTCAAGAAACACTTGTCATGATGAACCAAAGACGACAAATGAAGAGCAAGAAAAACACTGACAGGGAGAAAATTGAGTATACTGAGTTATGCAAAGCCATTAGAAAGAGACTCAGAGAGGACATAAGAAGATTTAACACAAGAAAAGTAGAACAAGCATTAAGGGAAAACAAAGGATTTAAATCAGCAGCCATGAGCAATAATACAGAAAGACAAATGGTACTGAAACTGAAGAATAGCGATTGTATACTTATAAACAGCAGAGAAGGCATAATTCAAATAGCAGAAGACTACTATAGAGAACTATACAAGGAGCGAGGGAATGATACCAGCAGTGGGGAAGATGGATTGCAAAGTAGCAACACATACGACATACCCGATATTCTTCCTGATGAGGTAGAACATGCATTGAAGAAAATGAAGAATCGGAAAGCCCCGGGGGAAGATGAAGTTACTGTAGAGTTGTTAAAATTGGGAGGAAGAGACATAACACAAAAACTGGCAAGGCTCTTCACAAAGTGCATTAGAAAAGGTGTGATGCCTAAGCAGTGGAATAATGCAATCATAGTTTTGCTGCATAAGAAAGGAGATAAATCAGAAATTGGCAATTATAGACCAATTAGCCTGTTATCCCATATCTACAAGTTGTTCACAAGGGTCATTACTAACAGATTAGAAAGAATACTTGATGAGAATCAACCGAAAGAGCAAGCTGGCTTTAGGACGGGATTCTCAACTATGGATCACCTTCACGTAATATCACAGCTAATGGAGAAAGCAAATGAATATAAAACACCATTATGCCTGGCATTTGTGGATTATGAAAAGGCATTTGACTCCATACAGCATAAGGCAATGTTTCGGGCACTGGAAAGACAAGGCATAGATACTCCATATATTATGATTTTGAAGAAAATATATGAGAGTGCTACATCCTTTATTAGACTAGACAAAGACAGTAGCAAATTTAAAATCGAGAAAGGAGTTCGACAAGGAGACACAATATCTCCGAAGCTGTTTACTGCTGCCCTTGAGGAAGCTTTCAGAAGATTAGACTGGTCGCAGAAAGGAGTCAATGTGAACGGAGAGTACCTAAACCATTTACGATTTGCAGATGACATTGTGGTCATAAGCCACGATCCCAAAGAATTAGAGGAAAATCTTAATCAGTTATGCACAGTTAGTAAGGATTTTGGACTAAAGATGAATATGGCTAAAACAAAAGTAATGATGAACAAGTATGCCACGGAAAGGGAAATAATTATTGATGGAGCAGTAATTGAAAAGGTGGAGTCATATACTTATCTGGGACAAGTTATTAGCTGTAATAATGATAAATGGCTGGAAGTCAAGAGAAGGATAAATTTTGGATGGATAGCATTCAGGAAATATAGTCACATACTGAAGAGCAATATCCCAGTTTGTCTGAAACGTAAAATAATGAATCAATGTATACTCCCCACCATGACTTATGGAAGTGAAACTTGGGCGCTCACCAAAAGAATGGAAGAGAAGCTAAGAACTACACAGCGAAGAATGGAACGAATTATATTGGGAATCAGACTGTTAGATAAGAAGAGAAACACATGGATTAGGCAGCAAACTCAAGTAAAGGACATTCTTATCAAAACTAAAGAACTAAAATGGTCTTGGGCAGGACACATAGCTCGAAGACATGACGACAGATGGACTAAGAAAATAACAGAATGGTACCCAAGAGGAGCTAGAAGAAAACCTGGAAGACAAAGGCGGAGATGGATAGATGAAATTCATGAGTTTTTGAGTAGTAAATGGATGGCCAGTGCTCAAAACAGAAGGAACTGGAAAGTTGCTGGAGAGGCCTTCATCCTGCAGTGGATTGAAAATGGCTGATGATGATGAAGGCAATGAAGGGATTGGCTGAAATGAATGAGGAAGGGCTGTTCTTCCTCAGGTGAGACACGAACCAGTGTACACAAATATAAAGCTTCAGGGAATAACAGAATATTGGCTCTCGTGAAGTTCACCTGTCTTCAACAGGTTGCCAAATATTGGCACAAGATTCTTCCTAATGTTGTGGAGGCAGTAATCTAAGTATAGGAATAAGATGAATATTCTGTTTTTTTTAATTTTTTTTTTTTTTATGACTGATGCAGAAAAAAAGTTTACTTGCATTTAGTGAAAGATGTGTCCAATTCCAGAATGCCAATGAATCAAATTTTAATTAATCAGTGCTTTGACAGTGATCATAAATGATAAGACTGGTCTGATATGTAACAAACAAACCTTTTTTTTTGGTTGAAAATAAATTATGAGAAAAATAGCAATACTGATGCAGAGCATCCCCCCCCCCAAAAAAAAAAAAAAAAAACTGCAACCAAGGCTCTTTTCAGGTGATGGATGTATTGCTCACATTCTTACAAATGCAGGACTACAATGAACTCATGAAGATCTTATGCTTACCAAAAATTAGAACCAATATATGGAAACAGTTTTGAAATCAAAAAGAACAAAAGTTGATATTAGATTATTTCCTGTAATTTAATTTTATCTTCTGATCTTGTTTTAAAATATGTAAAATTAAGTTATATACAGTATATACAAACCTGAGGGGGCATAAATTCAAATTGAGGAAAGACTGTTATAGAATAGATGTATGGAAATTTGCCTTTAGTCAACGGGTAGTTGATTGCTGGAACAAACTTCCATCTGTCGTTGTGGAAGTTGATAGCTTAAATAAATTCAAGGAAGAACTGGACAAATGTTTAGAGGGAATGGATGTGTGAAATGGTTTTTTTTTTTTTTTTTGCTGATGCTACATAAGATTGTTCTTGCATCACATGCCTCTACTACTACTACATAAATAAATTTCTTTTATAGGTAAGTGTACAAACTGGGCATTTTCTGTGATTAAATTGCTTAATTTCTTTTGCATTTGATTATGTGAATCATTTGAAAAGTTTGTGTGAGTATGGAGGGTAATGGTGCTGTGTTAAAAATTTGTCTTTTTTAATTACAGGTCCTGAAATCAACAAAGTTGTGTGAATGAGGAAAGATGGACAGAATCAGTCATTCAATATTTGTGAAAAAAGGGACTAATGCTAAAGGCAATTCATGAGGATATGGTTACAACATTGAAGAAGGATGCCCCTTCCTATTCTCTGGTTAAGAAAGAAAGAAGAAAGGGCAACAGTATTTAAATGAGAGAGGGAGCACTTGAAAAATGATCGATTCTATGGAAGACTTACAAGACCCATCACTCCAGAAGTTGCCAACAGTGGACATGATTTGGTGATGAATGATAGTTCAGTACATCGTCAGTGTTTTGGGCATTTCATTCTTAATATGTGTACCCCATAATAACAGAGGGTCTCTCTATGAAAAAGGTGTCAGCATGATAGGTTGCAAAGTTGTTGACAGCAGATCAAAATTGCACAACAGTTGTTAAGTCAAGTGAACATTTTCAAGCAGAACCAGATTTCCTTGCAAATTTTGTTACTGTGGATGAGATGTGGGTCCATTTCTTTCAGCCAGTGACAAAGGAGTTGTCATAACAGTGTAAACACACCTCTTCTTCTTCTTCTCCCTCCAAAGACAGGTGAGTTGATTCCTTTTACTGGCAAGGTGATGGCATTGGTTTTTGGGATGCTGATGGAGTGTTGCTTAAGGCCAGTCACAGGGGTATATTATACATACCTTGTGAGAAGTTTGCATGATCATATCAAAGACAAACACCAAGGAAAACTCAGAAAAGGAGCCTTGTTTCAGGACATTGCACCTGCTTACAGGTCTGTTATTGCTATGGCTGCACTGCATGGCTTTGAAAGCTTGGACCATCCCCCACATTCCCAGATCTAGTACCATTGGACTTTCACCTATTTCCTAATATTAAAAAATATGGATGGCATCCATTTTCCCACTCACAGTGATGGCACTGTTGCAGTGGATGCAGCTTCTGGAGGCCAAGAGAAAATTTCTTTCACAGCTGAAATCAACACATTGCAGCATTGTTAGGAAAACTGTATTGACTCCAAAGGAGGTCTGAAAAAGTAACATGTTACTGGACTCCTCAGATAAAATCATTATACTCTGGCCACGAACTTTTCAAATGCCTCATATATTAAAGTAGCACCGCTTAATTTTTAGCACTCACCTCTTGATGAATCCACTTGGATGTGATGAGTTATAGAAGGCACATAGTTAATAAGAGTGAGAGGCTTACTTGCACTAAATCATTACTGTAGTCGTGGTTCAATTTAAATTTAAAAAATTAAACATGAAATTTAAACTCATTAAAATATGCTCTTAAGAAGGGAATGTACATTCCATTCCACAGTTGTCAATTAAAATTGTAAAGGTGGGATAACTTTGAATAGATTAATTATTAATAAAAAGCCAATAGTTGTGCACAAGCAACTTTCGATATTTGTCTTCAGTTAGCTTGTGAGAAGAGGAACGTGAACATTATTAATAAGAAGAGCTAGTAACCGAGATGCAATTCAGAGCATGTGGGAACTTTATTTGTGCCAAGTCCCAAATTTCAAATTTGAGTTCAAATTAAATTTGAACTCAAAAAGGAGATGTCACCCACAGGTTGGTCTCTATTCATAAATAATACATGTATACATGTATAAATAAACAATAATACATGTATTAAGGCCAAGATTAATTATATTGCACATAGACACTCTAAGAAGTGGGATGAACTCACTAAGAAAGATAGAAAGATAAGAAGACAAATAAAATGTCTGTCGTAAGCATCATCTAAGTATCGCGGCATTGTCCAGTTTAGAATACAGTTTTAATTTTGCCATAAGTTGCAATAACTACCCTATTAAAGACACAATAATTGAGATACAGGGCAAACTGGATAACCATCTAGATTATTCATGAAACTAATGCCATTTTTAACTCCCGATTAACTAATAAATCTAATATTAGTCAACAACAACTGGTTGATATTCGGACATTAAAGAAGAATCCCAATATTGTAGTACAAAAGGCAGATAAAGGAGACACCATAGTAATTATGGACAAAAGCACGTATGTTGATAAAATTGTACACATTTTTTCAGATACGACATAGAATAAATGACATTTTTGATATTAATAAACTTAAGAATAAATTAGACATGACACTAAGGAGACTTAGAAGTGATAAACAAATTTGTTTATGCACCCTTCAACAAATTGACATACACAACAATGTTTTCCCTCACATTTTTGGTATTGTTAAACTACATAAATTGGATTATCCTTTACGACCCATTGTTTCGTTTAAACGTTCCGCCTATGTGAATTTATCTGCATTTCTGGTCAAAATCATTTCTCCTCTCATGGGGTTTTCCAAATTTCAAGTGTATAAGACTGAACAAGCACATGAATGTATCAATTCCATTACCATTTCGGATAGCGATATTCTTACATCCCATGACATTTTATCTTTATACACGAACGTACGCATAGAAGATGCTTTACAAGCCTTAACGGAATTATTAACTGCAGATGACACTTTGATTAAATGGACTGGCTTAAATACTAGTAGTATTTTGGAACTAACATTGTTCTTTCTTAAAGCAAAACAATTTCGTTTTCAGGACAAAATTTACGAACAGGTATACGGTCTCCCTATTGGTCTTGGTATATCAGCCCCATTTTCAGAAATTTATTTGGCGTCCATTGAACAAAAAGTGCTTCAACCGTTTCCCTCTAATCTTAGACTTTACATGAGATATACGGATGATATTCTTCTAATTGGTAACAAGGAAACTATCGATGTATTGCTTAACACATTTAACACAATACGTGAGAGATTAAAGTTTACCCTTGAAACGGAAATAGATAATTCAATCAATTTCTTAAACCTTACCATCTATAAAGTTGGCACAAGATTAGGTACCAGGATTTACAGAAAAAAAAACACACACGGGTAAATTTCTACATTTTCATTCTCATCATCCTCTATACGTTAAAGAAGCAGTTCTTTTTAACCAGATACATAATGCTGTTAAATATAGTTATACAGAAGATGATCTTGGTGTTGAACTTAAATCATCATCATCATCAGCCATTTTCGATCCACTGGAGGATGAAGGCCTCTCCAGCAACTTTCTAGTTCCTTCTGTTTAGTGCAATGGCCGTCCATTTACTACCCACAAACTCGTGAATTTCATCTGTCCATCTCCGTCGTTGTCTTCCAGGTTTTCTTCTAGCTCCTCTTGGGTACCATTCTGTTATTCTCTTAGTCCATATGTCATCATGTCTTCGAGCTATATGTTCTGCCCAAGACCATTTTAGTTCTTTAGTTTTGATAAGAATGTCCTTTACTTGAGTTTGCTGCCTAATCCATGTGTTTCTCTTCTTATCTAACAGTCTGATTCCCAATATAATTCTTTCCATTCTTCACTGTGTAGTTCTCAACTTCTCTTCCATTCTTTTGGTGAGTGCCCAAGTTTCACTTCCATAAGTCATGGAAGTCACTTCCATGGTGGGGAGTATACATTGGTTCATTATTTTATGTTTCAGACAAACTGGGATATTGCTCCTCAGTATGTGATTATATTTCCTGAATGCTATCCATCCAAAATTTATTCTTCTCTTGACTTCCAGCCATTTGTCATTATTACAGCTGATGACTTGTCCCAGATAAATATTATTATTATTAGCCATATGGTACAAGGAAGCCTGAGGCTTATGCTGCACCAGCCAAAAAAAAAAAAAAAAAAAATTCCCGAGTTACCCCCTAATAAAGAAAGAAGAGAGGGGGGGGGAGAGAAAGAGAGAGAGAAGTACAAAGGAATCACCAAGAAAGAGAAGAATGATGATATCCAGCTCAGGACCCTGGGTTTGCCAAGCCCATACTCACCAGATGTGAGCCCCCGGAGTTATATGACTCCACCTTTTCAATTACTGCTCCTTCAGTCATTATATCCTTTTCTATGGCATACTTGTTCATCATTACTTTCGTTTTAGCCATATTCATCTTTAGTCCAAAATCCTTACTAACTCTGCATAACTGATTAAAATTTTCCTCTAATTCTTTGGGATCGCGATTTATGACCACAATGTCATCTGCAAATCATAAATGGTTTAGGTACTCTCCATTCACATTGACTCCTTTCTGCGAACAGTCTAATCTTCTGAAAGCTTCCTCAAGGGCAGCAGTAAACAGCTTCGGAGATATTGTCTCCTTGTCGAACTCCTTTCTCAATTTTAAATTTCCTACTGTCTTTGTCTAATCTAATAAAGGAGGTAGCGTTCTCATATATTTTCTTCAAAATCATAATATTGTTGAACTTATCGTTGTGTTGTTGTTGTTGTTGTTTGTTTGTTATTTGGTTTTTAGGAGCATTAGAAACTAAGGCCATATTGCTCCGGGGATATGCGGTGGTCATTCCCTGACCTTTCCGCATCCTCCATATTTGGTGGTGACGGGCTCGAACCCCGGTCTAATCAAGAAGCGTGTGTGATACACACTGCTGCTCCTTCCCACCTGGCTATGTAGGCGCCCCAACTTATCGTTGTGAGGTATTTAAGTTCAACATCGTTGAACTTAAATACCTCACAGAAAAATTCTTAAGAAGTTTTTCCTTGAGGAAGCAGTCACTTCTGAACTTCTTGAACTTCAGTCATTCAAGTTATAAGATACCCTCATGGACAAAGCATCCACACCAATAAACTGTAACATGCAGTGCATATAGGTATATTACACTGATGCATCATTGCTTAAGTTGCCTTTGCAATAGTATAAATAACTCTGTCCAGGTTCTTAGTCTTATAAAGTTCACAGATTCACTATTTTTAATGTAAAAAAAATGGATGGTATCGCAGTCTTTTTTTTTTTTTTTTTTTTCTCTCTATATTTAGGCAAAATTGACAAAGAACTATGGAATGACAAGGATGGATCCATATGTTAGGTTAAGAATTGGACAGACAGTTTATGAGACACATACAGATTATAATGGAGCAAAAAATCCTAGGTGGAACAAGTTGTTTCATTGGTAAGTGGTAATATGCATATTTATGAGTAGATTTATTTTTAAAATCCGGCATTTAGTATATTGCACATGAATTGTGTATATATATTTTGAAAAAGTTGGTTTGCTTTAAAGAACTGTTATTCTTATGTCTGATAAGTCTTTAAGAATATAACACAGCTACAATATATGAGAATAAGTTGGAAGATAAAGAATAAGTGAACAATTTATTTTATATTCTGGTGTAAAAGTTGGTGGGTGTAAAAACTAAAAAAAAATAAAGATATGAAACTTCCTGGAGTAAAAAGAGTAGACTTTTTATACTAGGCTTTTATTTCTTACCTTGAAAAGGCAAAAAATAAAAGTCTACTTATATGCTATGCTTAATGATATGTTCACCCTATAATTCATTTTCCTTTTTTACAGTTAGCTTTCACATCTATATTTTATTACACAACATAGTACACTGTAAAGAAAACAAAAAGCATTTATAGTGCTCCCTCGTGCAGTTTACAAAACTTATTTGCATAGGTGATGAAGTAACACTGCTCTTATTGATAATATATGTGTTCATAGGAGACAGAGGGCTATAGATAGGCCAAGTGACTGTGATGAGTATATTGAGCAAGTATACATGCGAATAGATAGTTAGCCAGCAAATCAGAATGTTTTATCTTGGGAGATTTTAACTTTCTAGATATTGATTGGAACTTGTGGCTTGGCAGCTCACTCAGTAGCAGAATATTTTTAGATTTGCTTTCTATACTCGCTTTCTAGCTGGATTTGCTTTCTATACAAGCATGTCAGGCAATAAGATTTAATAAGACAAAAGGCAGTTTGTTTTGTTGTCTTGTTAGACAACAAGAGAAAGCAATATTATTTATCTGATTATTAACAGTGATTTGTGTGTGAAATTTTCAAGTAAAAGAACCAGTAGGGTGGCAGTGAACAAAATGTGTATTGATGTTGGGATTTATCCAAAGAACTGACCACTTCCAAGAGTAAAGGGAAAGGATTTTGTTTTTGTAAAGTTTGAATATAAGGGGGCCCAAGCATGTTTTATACACTTTTCAGTGGGACCAACTAATTTTGTTAAAAAATGCAAATAGTGTGTTCAGGGAGGGTATCATAGAGACTACTTGGCTTTTTATATCAACCAACAGATTCAAATGTTATTTGAGTTTTAGAAAAATGGATGTTAAATGAACTGATGAGTTTAGTGACAGAGAAGAAAAATGCATGACATGGTTATAAATTGCCAAGGGACAGTACCCTAAATTAGTCTGTAATCCATTCGCTCAGGGGATTTGGGTATACCAAGCCAGGTTATAAAAAGACTTTGGCTAAGAGTGCAAAGAAATGTAGCAAGGAATTCTTTGCTTAATGTTAACACTAGATGGAAGGAAATTAATCACATTAGTCCACTTGATATGAATTGCATAGCTATTGATGTCTTGTGTTCACTGATTAACATAGATATAAAATAAAATGTTTAAGAAACCACAAAAACCAAAAACTGTAAAATACAATAAAAAAGGTGAAAAACAGTTAAGAACTGATAAAATATAATGGTTAAAAGTGATAAAATACACAAAATAATGAAGTAGCATCAAGCAGAGTACCTCTTTCTCAGCTCTGTTACATTTTGCTATCTTGGTTATATTAACTTTTTTATTTTATAACTATTGATTATCCTGAGCAGGTTTCTGACAAACTGAATAAATATTTTGCATCTGCATTCATACATGAAGACATTTATAGAGATGAGGTTAGCAGATGGCTATATAATGCTGATTGAGAGGTAAACGATTTTATAACTGAAAGGAAGCTAGAAGAGATGCTGCAGCTTATAATGAACAAAGCACCTGGAACTGATGTAATCTATACAATTATATTGAAAGAAGCAGTAAAGGAGTAGTCAGACCTTCTTTAGCTATAACACAGAGTGCATTCTTGGATTCAGGGTAAGTCCCTACAGATAGAAAATGTGCAGTTATATCTTCTATTTGCAAGGCTGTCTGGTGCCTTCGTAGCCAGGTGGGAAGGAGCAGCAGTGCCTAGCACATGCTTCTTGATTAGACCGGGGTTCGAGCCTGTGACCACCAAATACGGAGGATGCGGAGAGGTCAGGGAATGACCAACGCATATCCCCGGATCAATATGGCCTTAGTTGCTAATGCTCCTAAAAACCAAATAACAAACAAACAAGCAAGACTGTCTTAAAGGATGAAGTGGATAACTACAGACTTGTAAGTTTAACTTCTCTGTCAGCCAAAATAGTGGAGTCAGTAATTAAACAAGCAGGGCAAGTTCATTTTGATTAGGAGTGGAGCTATAAGGTAATCATAGTTTAAGTCAAACTAAATGTAGCAAGGTATCATAGGTTCAAGAGTATAAATTATCTATATATAATATCAGTTTAAATACACTATAGATAGCTCTTAAACGAAAAAACTACAATTAGTGTAAAAAGGGCATTATTTTATCTGTATCTCATATTGTGCACCTCCTTCACAACAAATTGCCATGTATTGCACTACTTCGAATAAGTAACACTTCACTAAAAGAGATGACTATTGTTACTTATTCTCAGTGGGCAGGTACCCTGGTATTGCAGACAAGACAATCGAGTTGTGAAGATAATTCCGCAATATGAGAGAATCCCACAATATAAATCTACAAGTCAGTTCTTTGGTAAAATCTTCAAGTAATTCATCTGTAATTCTACTAAATAAGACTGACTCGAATCTGTAAAACGTCCTTATTATGATAAAATAAAATAAAATATATGCGTACTGATTGTATAACTATATGTTAAAATATTAAAACAAAATAAAATGTATAACAAGAATGAAATTCAATAAAATATATAAAATTAAAAGCGATAAAAGTTGTTTAAAACCATTAGTACAAGCGCTTTCGGCAGCAGCCGCCACCTTCATCAGCTATAGTGGTTGCAGGATGACTGACAATCTATATCAACCTGCAACCACTATAGCTGATGAAGGCGGCCGCTGCTGCCGAAAGCGCTTGTACTAATGGTTTTAAACAACTTTTATCGCTTTTTATTTTATTGAATTTTATTCTTGTTATACAACATTTTATTTTGTTTTAATATTTTAACATATAGTTATACAATCAGTACACATATATTTTATTTTATTTTATCATAATAAGGACGTTTTACAGATTCAAGTCAGTGTTATTTAGTAGCATTACAGATGAATTACAGAGTTCCTGACTCCAGAGGCCTTTTCAATGAAATCTTCAAGTGTAATATCAAAATCTTTCAGATTTTTGAAGTAAAGATCTTCAATAAACTCTTCTTTGGATAAACAGTGGTTAGGCCACATCTGGAATACTGCTTGTGGGTTTGGAAACCTCATTTTAGGAAGAACATAGGCCAGAAAAGGGGGTGCAAAGAAGGGCAACAAGGTTAGTTGGTGAACAAGAAGATATTCTTACCAAGAAAGACCAAATTTCCACCTAGTGTTGTGAAAATAGGTTAAAGATTTATTCAGTTTATTAGAAAGACTAGGTGAATGAAATGAGTAATTTTTTTTTGCATCATCTGTAAATAAGTCTGCATAGTGACATCATTGAAGTGTGTAAGGCTTTAAAAGGGTTAACTAAGTATATAAACTAAATAGTGATGTCATCTTTCTATCTTTACCTGATGACACACACACACACACACACACACACACACACACACACACACACACACACACACACACACACACAAGGGGACATAAATTGGAAAAGAGGATGGTTTCAGAATAGATGTGTGGAAATTCAACCAGAGAGTGATTGTAGAATAAATCACCACCTAGTGTTGTGGAAATAGGTTAAAGATTTATGCAGTTTATTAGAAAGACTAGGTGAATGAAATGAGTAATTTTTTTTTCTCTTTCTGATTGAGGCAGCCATGATAGATGGTACAGAATTCAACTGTTTTGTGTGTTTCTTCAAACTAGTATAATACTGGCAAAATTCTGAATAAGCTTTGATCCTTACATTATTTTGCCAGTACTATACTAGTTTGAAGAAACATAAAACAGTTGAATTCTGTACCATCTGTCATGCCTGCCTCAATTTCTAGATCTTATCCTTTTTAAGGATTTGGTAGATGCTTTGGAACATAGTATTAGTATAGCTATACAATGCAAGGAAGCCACAGGAATTTGCTGCACTGGCAAAAAAAAGAGAACAAAAGTAGATAAGAAAATACGAATTATGCACTTCCCTCCTCATGTAGATAACTATTCACTTGACCTTTGAATTTCTTCAAATGGTCAGCCTCAACTACCTGCAGATGCAGCTTGTTCCAGTAGTCAACAACTTGAAGATGGTGGAAGTGCATAGAAAATGATTGTCTTTGTGGAAAAATAACAGTGTGTTTATTAATGATTGAGGATTAATTGATGTAAAAGGCAAATTATTTTTTGAGGGGAAAAAATAGGAGGCCTTATCATTAATTTCTTTCATACCTCTCCTCGTATATACAGTTTAGAAATAAATCAATGAAAAAACACCTGTAGAACCCTCTGAAATCTCTTTCGGCAGCTTCAAGATTCCATTGAACACAGTTTGAAAACCTCGGGTCTGGTCTGCTTTTAACCTTTTGATAAAAATAAGAGACATTTTTATCAAAAGGTTAAAGGGTGGGTAATATTGTTAAAATAACAGTTACACCATAAATCATAAGACTATACTAACTAAAGACAAATATTTAATATATTAAAAAATATATATGAAGACATATATGGTGTTATCTAAAGAGGATGATGCTTATGAGTTGCTACTGCTACATGCTAGCATGCTGTAAATGAAAAGCTGTAGCACTTCACAAGCATTAATATGTTGCAGTTTGCAGGAAAAATTACCATGTCCTTTAAAGGTATTCATGTGAATTGTTAATTTTTAGTATTAATATAATTAAAACTTTTATGCCAAGTGGCTTAAATGTTGTCTGAATGGCTTAAATATATTTATTTTGGACTTTCACTGTACTCTCATCTTTCATTCTACTATCTTTTTTTTTAAGGTGAGCAGTATGGCACATAAAGAAAAGTGATCTCTACAAAATGTGCATTAAAATGGCAATGTAATTGAAAGTGATAGAAATTATATTTGTGTACATTCTGCTATTAGTTCACATTCTTGTTTTATTTTTTCTTTTAGCTTTGTTTTTCACGGAGTAAATACAATTTATCTTGAGATATTTGATGAGGTAAGATATTTTTTACTACAGCTGAGAAAGACTAAATGCATGTTTAAGAATTAATAGCTTATATAATGAAATTGCCATATAAAAGAATTAATACTTTAAAGTAGATTTTATGATGTTATCACTCTTTTTATAATTTTCAGTCAGTGTATTACAGAAGCAGTGTAACAAATTTTAAATAGCCATTCATTTATTTTAGAAAAAAAGGGACACTAAATATAGTATGAAACTAATGTGGAAAATTAAGATATCCTAATAATCAAAATAAAATAATAAAATCATAAAAATAAGAAAAAGACAAAGGCACACACCCTCAGAAGTGCAGATATATGGCTCATTATTTTCTCCTTTGTGTGATTGCTCATGACCATGATGCCAGACCACCTTATGTGAATATAATTTTCAAGCTACGATGGGAGAATTTCTGTAACACTCATCAGGCTGTCAACTGCCCCTTTGGTATTTGTATCCAAGAGCTGCTCAGAGAGCATAATACCATGGTAAACAATGTTGCTCAGTTGCCAAGGCACCTCCTACCACTCTGGCGTGCTCACTTTCTACCATGCTTCTCTATTAATAACTGGAAAAGCCAGCACTACACGATCTGTCTACTTACAACTCTGTGTTGCCCACCGAGCTGCTTACTCTGATTTCCTGCCTGTCTTCACTGATGGCTCGAAATCAGAATAATCTGTGGGATCTGCTGCACTACTTCCCAGAGAGTACATTATCTGAGAAGATTCTCCATGAGTGCAGTATGTACATCACATAGTGGTATTCTGTAGAGTTAGCCTTGGATTACATTAAAATTAATAATTATCAAAGATGTATGGTATATACAGATTCTTTAAGTGCATTACAGGCATTTATCAGTGATGAAATATAATCCTCAGTCCAGTGCTGTCCAGGGTTCAGCAGAAGTTACATTCTCTTTGTGAATCAACATTTGACATCCACGTCTACTGGAACACAAGCTGCATCGGGATCATGGATAATGATCTGGATGATGTTGCAGCCAGATCAGCACAATCCCCGAACAGTTCTGGCCTATTAGTCCCCTATATAAACTTCAAGCAGGTAATAAACACTAAATTACTTTCCAGTGACAACAGTCTTGGTTATGGGCAGGTCACAAAGCCATATCAAATAAACCCTGTAATCCAATACTGGCAGTCTAGTCTGTGCAGGAACAGTAAAGATGAAGTTGTTCTTGCTCACCTCCGCATAGGATATGCCATCTTATGCATTTGACTCCCCTGTGTGTGAGAATTGTGGCAATTCTTTTAACCATCCAACATATTTTAACTGAGTGTCCACATTATAGGCATGAACATGTTTTATATTTTTATGCTTTGTCATCTGAATGAGCCTTGTACACTCAGTCAGGTTTTATCCAACAATGACCACATGTCAGCTGTTTTTGATTTTTTAAAAGCTTTAAATCTTTTTACTCTTATTTAAAAACGAACCTATTAGACATACTATTATCATTATATCTTTTTGACATAGTGATCTAATTTGTTAGGTCACTGAAATCTTTTAATCTTTTCCATGACCTGGTTTTGGCCTATGTGCCAATAAAACCCAAATCACGATCATTGCTTTCTTCATTATGTTTTCTTTTAACTTATTCTGTTACTTGATTTTTTATGTTAATTCCGTTTATTATATTATTTAGTTTTTAATGTTAATTTGCATACTTTCATTTGGCTTAGACCTGTATGGCTTAAAAGGCCTTTGAATATTAATTGGCTGTTTGAAATTCAAATGTTTTCTTTTTTTTGTTATGTTTGCTTATTTAACCTATAGAGTGTGGAAGCTGTGGCAGGCATTATGAATTTGAGTACTTTGCTTGTTATTTTCTTTCTCTGTTCAGATTGTTATAGTGGTATCCATTGACTTTTGGCTGGATAGCAGTCAACAACTGAAATGCAATCCTTTTTGGAGTTCAAAAGTGCTGATGTCCTTAAAGAAGTGGTGCTTGTCATTTCCCTATTTATTTCATTATGACAGTGGTGCTCATACTTTAACAGGTGTAAGGGATGTGTTTCCTTGAGCAGGAAGTTGTGAATTGGCACTGCTGAAGGTGAGTGTTACTTTGTCTTTTTCATCTTTATCTTGGTACTCGGGGTAGCAAAATTGCACCTTGCCAGGTATAACCCTAATTGTAGCATTGATTTGCCACATTATTTTCTTGGTGTATGTACACCGATGAGCCAAAACATTATGATCACCTACCTAATATGATGTTGGTCCTCCACGTGCAGCCAAAACAGCTCGTACCCGGCGAGGCATGGACACTACAAGATTTCTAAATATGTCTTGTGGTATCTGGTACCAACATATAACTAGCAGATCCTTTAACTCCTGTAAGGTCTGTGGTTAACATGCCGCAGATCGGAGTTGCTGTTCCAACACAAACCACAGATTCTCGATGGGATTGATGTCTGGGGAATTTTTGGAGGCCAGGGCAATACCTGGAAGTCTTCCTCATGTTCCGTGAACCAGTCTTGAACAATCCGGGTGGTGTGGCATGGTGCATTATCCTGCTGAAAGACGGCACCACCAGAGGGGAAGACCATTGCCATGAAAGGGTGTACCTGGTCAGCAATGATGTTTAGGTATAGGTATATTTGTGTCTAACGGCTCCTGAGATTTCTCCCATCTCTGCGTATGTACACTGTATCAGACAAGCCAGGGATTTAAAACTATATGGGTCATGTGGTATGTAGCATGTTGTGCCCTTGTTCATCCGGCCTGTTAGCCACCGAGCCCCTAATGGGACCTGACGTTACCATACCTCGCCACGGGGAGGCTGGCTGGGTGTTAAATATATAGTACTCTGGTGGGTCCTTCCACCTACTTTCCTAGGATTTCAGTGACTAGAACCTAAAAAAAAAAAAAGGTGCTGGCGGTTAGTTATTAGTGTTTGTTAGAATAACTTAGAAGAAGCTTGCGAGGGGCTACATGCTGAAATAATATTTTCTATATGCTTAAATGGGTTGGGCAAGAAATTTTTATGTAGTTAAATTTGGATGCATAAGGCTGAAAGCACTGTGAAAGTCAACAGTAAAGGGGTGGGAACAGAGGGAGGAGATTTGAGGAAGGGGAGGAGTGGGGGGCAAAGCCCCCTCTCCCCATGGGAGGAGAAAGAAAGCACCGTTCAAGAGAGAAACAGTGTATGATGAGTCATATGACCACCTTGGATGTCCTTTAGTCCAGGTGCCCAACGAGGCAAGATGAGGGTCTTCTGTGGTGTCTCTGACTGAGTTGAGTCAGTCTTAGTTGTGTTTCCATTACTCTGGGCCATTGAGGGATGGCTGTTGTCTCGTGATTGATATTGTCCTATTCGTGGATTTGTGAACCTTTGGGATACCTTCACTCAAGGGAAGGGTAGGGTCCATTGTCTTGTGAACGGATTTTGCGCAAAAAGTGTGAAGGCTTTGTAAGTCTCTTCCTCTTGCAGAACGATGTTCTCCTGGTTTTGAAGAAGCGAGTGAATCTTGGTGTATAGTTGACATCTGAGGTCCTTGTTAGTGGTCACACTCGTAGACCAGGTGCTCCCAGGACTCCTCCTGTCAACAGGAGCACTGCGGAGTAGCTGAGATTCCAAAGTCGTATAGCCTCTTTCTAAATGAGCCATGTCTGGTCAATAGGTAGATGGTTTGGAGTATGGGCGAAAACCAGGCCAGGGAGAGTGGATGAACTTATCCGACATCCAGTATAAACCTCTTAGTAATGGAGCCTTTGTTAGTGAGGTTCCAGCAATTTTGCCATAGTGATTTCATGTGTTGTAAAATCTGTCTGTTCTCTCCATGGTTTTGGAGTTTTCTGGGTTTGTGGTGAATCCTATATGGGAGATTATTTTTCCTTTGGAATGTTGATACAGCAACCCCAAGCATGCAATCTCCAAGTCCAGAGGAAGGTATCCCACCAGGACCTGGAGTGCGTGGTGCTCGCAGTGCAGCAAGCTCTTGTCATTATGAGTAATATCGATCGGTGGGTCATCTCCAGTTTTTTCTTGTTGACAGCTGCATTAGTCTTTGTGTACCAGGCCTCAGCTGCATAGGTTAGTTTGTTTGTTTGTTTGTTATTTGGTTTTTATGAGCATTAGCAACTAAGGCCATATTGCTCCGGGGATATGCGGTGGTCATTCCCTGACCTTTCCGCATCCTCCATATTTGGTGGTCACGGGCTTGAACCCCGGTCTGATCAAGAAGCATGTACTACGCACTGCTGCTCCTGCCCACCTGGCTACGGAAGCACCTCATAGGTTAGTGCTGGGATAAAGAATGCCTTATAGAGGACGTCAAGGACCCTCTTCTTCAGGCCCCAGTCTTTCCTAGTGACTTCGGCCAGTAGGCTCACATATCTTCTTATTTTTGTTCTCAGGTAGCAGAGATGTGGCGTGAAGCTAAGGTTTCCGTCAAGTATCACTCCAAGGTATTTTATTTCTGTTAGCAACTTTATGGTTTTCCCATTTATCTTAATCTGCGGAGGTCTTCTAGGGTCAAGGAATTCTTTGAGAAGTATTGTTGTTTTATCTGAGGAGATAGTAAGGAGATTTGTGCTAGCCCAATTTTGCAAGTCGCTAGTGGCCCAGTTTGCTATGGTCTCCAGTAATGCCCAGCTGTCAGCCTGCAGCATCAGAACCAGGTCATTCGCATATGCCTGAGTTTTAATATTTGGAATATCCAAATTAAGGAACTCGTCAAGGACCAGGTTCCACAAGAGTGGCCCCAGGACAGAACCCTGAGGGCAGCCCCTGTGGACTGGCCTAGAAACAGAGGCATACGGAGTGGTAACAGTGATTTGCCTGTTTTCAAGATAGGATTTGAGGCATCAATATTAGTCTTCTGTGATATGAGCCTTCCGGAGCCTGGCCAGAACAGCAGGCCACCAGAGAGAATTAAAGGCTCCTGCGAAGTCAATCAATATTAGGGGGCAGTATTTTGTGTTGCTTATGGTAGGTGGTAGACGTCAGAGTGCCTGGCACATGGATGGCTGGACCCAGGGTATCCCAGCAGAACATCGCCCAAAGCATGACACCGCCACCACTGGCTTGTTTTTGTCCCACAGTGCATCCAGGCTCCATCACTTCCCCAGGTAAACGATGCACACATACCCAGCCGTCCACATGGTGCAACAGGAAATGTGATTCGTCGAACCATACGACCTTCTTCCAATCACTCAAGGTCCAGTTTCGATGTTTGCATGCCCATTGTAGGTGCTGTTGCTGGTGAACCGTGGTTAGCATGGGCACTTGGAGCGGCCTGTGCTACGCAGCCCCATTTTCAGCAGGGTTCGATGTACTGTGTGTTATGACACATTACTCCCATCACCAGCATTCCAATTACCGGCGAGTTGCCCCACAGTCGCCCTTCTGTTGCCACGTACCATCCCAGAGAGCCTTTGCCCACCTCAAGCATCGATGAGCCATGGTTGTCCAGCACCTCTCCGGCGGTTCTTGAGTTTTCTCTCCTTGGACCACTTTCGGCAGGTACTAACCACAGCTGGCCATGAGCATCCCACCAGCCATGCCGTTTTGGATATGATCTGACCCAGTCGTCTGGCCATTACAATTCAGCCTTTGTCAAACTCGCTTAAGTCCACTGCCTTTCCAATATGAAGAACAAGAATAACACATTAACAGAGCTTAGTATCAGGTGTTTTTTATACCGTGTCCTGACTTGTGCACGTGTCATAGTTCACCTGCAGTTGCTTCGATTTGCATAACGACTCTCTGGTCATAATGTTTTGGCTCATCGGATAGTGTTCTTTTTTTACCATTAGTTGAGGGTACATAACCACATTTGTTTATAAGGGATATTAAAATTGTTCATTCGGTTTGTTGATTTAACCTGTCCCCACCTCTTCTTTTATGACATATGTAGTATGATTCTATCGTTACGTGCAACATAAAATTAATAGTTAATTTGGTTGAGTTATTGATTCATAAGTAATCAATAAGTAAATTCATGTCATAAGTAAAACATTATGACAACATTGGTTAGAGTTTGCTGTTAACATGTGTTATCAAATTGTTTTCAGTATCCACACTTGCGCAGATCACTAAATGTAATATTAAGCTTGCAGTGTTAGTAGCTCCCAATTGTAAAAAAAGCAATAGTGCAGCACCTGGCAAGTGGCAACCTTTTTAATTTCTGGAAAAGATTTTTGGATTTTTGAATTCTGTTTGGAGTGTACCAATATTTCATCTTTTTTAAATAGATTACAGTATTTATTGTATGTAATTTTTTAGTTTTTAATAAAAAATAAATAACTATTTAAAAATTCTGTGTTTTACACCTTTTTTTTTTTCAGAAAAACAAGAAAAATATTAATTCTGCTGAAAATTAAAAAAAATATATATTATTACAGGCATATTCTAGTAAAAAAAACAATAATATTAAATGCATGACATTTCAAAAATGTGCATGCACATATTTCGGATCATTATGTGTATAAATTGCACATATTTCGGATTATTATGTGTTTTAAAAAATATATATATATATATTAGATACTATTATTCACTTCGATTTTAAAATATTTTCAAAATTTATTTTGAATCTGGCACTCCATGAAGTGTGTGGTAAAGATTTTTGAAGGAGTCGTTATTTATATATTTTCTATATTTATCAGTGATATTGAAGAAGGTATATAACGCTTAATGTCCAAGTTTGCAGATGATAGGAAGGTTGGCAGGGTTGTTAATGATAGAAATGACAGTACACTACTGCAACAGGATCTAGAAAAGTTGAGCAGATGGGGTGAGATGTGGCAACTGAAGTTTAACATTGACAAATGCAAAGTACTGCATATGAGTAGCACTAACCCCAGAGTAATAATACCAACTGTGCAGTACTATACTCAGGGTAGTGGAGAATAAAAAAGACCTGGGAGTAATTGTGCAGTCAGATATGAAGTTTTCTGAGCAGTGTGGACAGGCTCCCAGAGCAGCTTACAGGGTCTTGTCAATGATATAGAGTAGTTTTTCTAGCAGGGATAAGGAGTGATTATCCCTTTGTATATGGCAATGATCAGGCCACACCTTGAGTACTGTATACAGGTCATATTAGGAAGGATGTAGAGCTGCTGGAACAAGAACAGAGAAAAGTAACGAGATTGGTGAGTGGAACAAAGGGTTGCTATTACCAAGAAAGGCTTAAGTTCTGCAAATTGCAGCATCTGGAGACTAGAGATACCTGTGAGGTGATCTGATTGAGGTGTATAAGGCTTTGAATGGTTTGAACAATCTCAATACTGATGGGATTCTTTCTTGCTCAGATTATGCACTTGAGGGGCATAAATTCAAATTGAGGAAAGACAGTTGCAGGATAGATATGCAGAAATTTGCCTTTAGTCAGCGGGAGTTTTATTGTTGGAACAAACTTCCATCTGTTGTTGTGGAAGTTGATAGCTTAAAAAAATCAAGGAAGAACTGGATAAACTTTTGGAGGTTGAATGGATAGGTAAAATGGGAAGTTTTTTTTTTGTTGATGTATTTAGGAATGTATAGAAAATCACAGATTTTTATATTCAGCCAATAGTTAGTGCAGGCCCGTGATTTTCAAGCATAATCTCACTGGTCCAGCACTTAACACTGCAGAGTTAACCATGATTTTTTGCTATAATAAAACTTATTGTGAATTAGTGAAAGATGACCCTTTAAACTCTTCAGTTCAATATTATATGTGTATTTCGATTAGCAACTGTATAATTTATTCTTCATAATTTATTTATAATCTCCCTCCCCCCTCTGTGGCTTGTTTGTAAAAATTGACATGTAATTTCACATAAGATTATGAAAATAAAATTGTTTTTTATAAGTATAATATTTTTCACAATAATGATTATTTTTTGTTTATTTATTTAATTGTCAATCAATCAAAATCCAGTGTGCATTTACTTTGGATGAAAAAGTTGCTTGGGTGCATTATACTATACCAGATAAAATATTTGAAGGAGAAACTTTAGGTGAATGGATTCCTCTAAATGGTCGACAAGGAGATGAAAAAGAGGGCTTTATCAGTTTAATATTGTCATACACTGTAAGTATAAATGTTCTAGTATTTATTATTATATAATATAATATTAGGACTCCAATAAGATAAAATCGGTTATTTTCATTATAATGCTTTTCATGTATAATTTTATTTTTTTCCATTGACCTCATTATATCATGGTTACAATCATGTCTGCCAAGACGAATAAAAAGAATAGTAAGTAAATAACCACTAATTTCTGATGGGAAACTGGCAAAAGAAAATATATACTACATCCCTTAGAGAAATCAGTTACTGTATTCTCTTCTGCAGTTTATTCAGTTGCAATAAATTTTTGTAAACAGCAGTACTTATCCATGGCTAATTACTGTAAATTCACAGTTTCTCCCTAATTCATCTCCTTAACTAGATGATGTTAAGTATTCTATCTCAACTGGAGATACAATTTAAAAGTGTGTGCACACGTGCACCAGTAGTGAATTGTAATGTCGTTCTAATGCTACTAAAGTAATGCTACGTTCTAATGCTACTAAAGTAATGCTACGTTCTAATGCTACTGTCGTTCTAATGATACTAAACATTACCAGTCATTAATTAATAAGGTAGTTATAAATATGGTGTTATTATATTTATATATGAAACTTAATCATCAGATTACACAAAAGAAATGTCCAAACTAAAGATAAAGACAGTCACTTTAGTTAGAATTACAATGATTCACAACTAAAAATATAAAATCGTGGAGCACTTTAGGGCTATAAGCCTCAGGTTGTGAAATAGTTAACTGACATGCAGGTTAGTGCAAGTGCATAATTTCTGCATGCAGCCGACTACTAACTAACTCGGAATTGGCATCATTTAAGTATATCTCATATCGTGAATACCTTTGCAACGAGTTATTCGAGGTAGTGCAATGATATTGCACTACCTCGAATAGGTAACACTTTGCCAATGGAGAAGACTACTGTTACTTATTCTTGGTTGATACCACCACCCAGATGGCACCGTTTCGGAGCTTGTTTGCTCCTCATTGGCGGGTGGGCAGGCAAAAAGCACCTTGGTGTTGCAATGATGACAACCCAGTTGCGAAGTATAACTCCACAATATGGGAGATAAAAAATAAAATTAAATTAAAAACTTTGCAAGATGCAAAATTGATAAAAATCCAGTTACTAGCTGTGCACATTGATGGTTATATTTATAGTTTAGGTATCCATCAATTTGCAAATTGGAGAAATTAGAATAACACTAAACAACTTTTCTATGAACTTTGTACCAGTTTAACATAGGCCTGATAATAAGAATAATAGTGTACGTAGGGGAAATTAATATATATATATTAAATTACTATTGAATGTATGAAGAGTTGCACAATATGGGGGGAGGGGAGTTTGATATAATTGTTTACTGTTATCAAGTGGTTGAGCCTGATAGCATATAAATTAAAACTAAAAGAATGGAAACAAACTAAAAATTAAAGATTTGCATAGTAGCTACTGATTTTTACAATGTACCAATCAGTGACTATTATGCAGATGGCATGTGTATTTCAGGCCTGCTTTATGTAATTGAATTGACTGTTCACTTATTATAAACAAATTTTGGATGTTATGCATGCCACTCCTGGAATCAGCACACGCAGAATAGCAGTGCAACTGGCTGTCAATGTTCGACTATTTGGAGAGTGTTGCAAGAACACCAACTGTATCTTTACCATCTGCAACGGGTATAGGCCTTGTCACCAGCAGATTACCCTGCACGAGTAATGTTCTGCCAGTGGTAAGGATACAGTTGGTGTTCTCGCAACACTCTCCATATAGTCGAATGTTGAACAGCCAGTTGCATTGCTATTCTGCATGTGCTGATTCCAGGAGTGGCATGCATAACATCCAAAATCTCCTCTACTTCAGGAGTCATAGATCATGGTCATCCTCTGTCAGCAGCATGAGGTGTAAAGGTCCTTTGTTCACAAAGGCGATGATGGATACCTTCAAATGTTTTCCTATCTGGACATCTTTGTTCTGGGAACCTTTCGTTGTACAAACGATGAGCCTCCAGAGCATTGCCGTCCCCCAAACTGTACATAAAGTGCATATCCGCTTGCTCCTGATTTGAGTACATGGTCGGAATGGAACACCACCAGATTCTGTCAGTGCCTTGTGATGAAGGAAATCATCTGCGGGATATAAGACATTCCGGTTAATAACTCGGGAACCAAGCATTTCGGGAACCATGTTGATATAAAATATTTTTATTGTCTACATATGGGGAACTCATTCCTGAAGTTATGCCGTGTATTTTTGAGACACCCTGTATACTCATTATGGCTGTAAGGTACGTTTTGCTAATGCAGTGTCCCTGATCCATAATCAACATTATCTTCCTTTTCGTACTGTTACACTCCACCCTCCATGGTTACTTAGCTTCTTAATACTATTATTCTTTTATTATGAAATATTCCGTTTCCAACTATTTTAAACGTTATTCAAATATATGTATATATTATATATACACACACACACACACACACACACACACACACACACACACACACACACACACACACACACACACAAACAAACAAACACATAGAGTCATCAAAAAAGGTGTTGATTTCCCTTTTGATTATCTTCGGAAATATTTGATCGATTGCTGTGATTGTAGCAGCAAACAGTGTGGTAACTCACTAAGTTTTATTTGACACTGCAACAATGACCTTGGCTGCGCCGTGAGTGTGCACATAATGACTCCTATGTGCCCTGCCTCAGCCAGTGTCAGTAAGATGGCCGTGCAACAGAAAGAGCAGTGTGTGTTGTGGTATGCTGAATTTCAGTACTGACATACGTCGGTATTGACGTTGCACTGTTATGACAGATTTAAATTCAGTGCAGTGTGTGTTGTGTTGTGTTACGCTGAATTTTACCAACATACACTGCACTTTCTGTTGCACAGCCATCTTACTGACACTCACTGAGGCAGTGCATGTAGGAGTTATTCTGCACACACTCACGGCGCAGCCAAGGTCATTGTTGAGGTGTCAAATAAAACTTAGCGAGTTACTATACTGTTTGCTGCTATGATCACAGCAATCGATCAAATATTTCCGAAGAACTATAATAAATTGAGGAAAGACAGTTGTAGGATAGATGTGCAGAAGGTTGCCTTTAGCCAGCGGGTGGTTGATTGCTGGAACAAACTTCCATCTGTCGTTGTAGAAGTGGATAACTTAAACAGATTCAAGGCAGAACTAGACAAACATTTGAAGCGGGTGGATGAGTGAAATGAGAAGGGGGCGTGTGTTTTTTTTTTTTTTGGCTGATGCTATATAACCTTGCTTTCTTGCATCATGTGCCCTTGCTAATGCTAAATATAAAATGAAACTAATGCCAGTAGCATGGCAAAACTGTTGAGCGAAAATAATAAATTAAATGTAATAATTAAATCAACAGGGTGGGAGAAGAAAAGGTAACAAGACTAAAAAGTGTAGCAGAAACTCTCCAAATAATTTAGAAAATCCAATTAAGAATCATAAAAATCCATTTAATTTTAGTACCGATTACATAAAAATTGAGTAGCAATTACAAGGGGGGCACCGTTAACGGCATTCCCCTTGTAAGGTGCCAGTTCCAAATTGCATGAAATATCACAAATAGAGACTATACTAACTACAATAAAATAAAACCAAATTAACAAAAATACTGACCATTATCCCCCATATCGACAGAGGATCACAAGGCCAATAATGGTCAGGGAATCACTGCATTTCAAATCGCCACATTGGCAAACCAATCAAAGGATCAATCCACCATCCGATCCCCCCGATTGAACCGCCAATGCAAAGGATTTGAATAACGGTGGTCCTTATGCAGCGAAAAATAAAAATATAGAACAGACTATCACTCCAGAGCAGAGCCACACCACTGACACAATGTAAATTTTACCAGCTTATATAGACAAATAAATAAAGTAGTATAGTAAAGAGTTGAAAACGGTAGAAAAAAAATTAAGAAAATTAAGAAATGAAGCAATCATTAGAGGCAGCAAAATGCGTATTCCTCTACATCAGGGGTGGCCAACAAGTCTATCGCAATATACCAGTTGATTGCGGCTTTAATTTCAGTTTAATCATGTCACGGCGAATTTTAAATATACAAAAAAAATAGATTAATCAAAATCTAAATGTTGTTATTATTATGCACCCCACTGCATACACTTATTACAAATCCATTGAACCACGTGACTACTCTTGTTGCCGCGCAGCCACTAGGCTTCTCTTGTGAAAATTCCCGCAGTTACGTTGTGGAGAGAATAGTGTATGCGTCGAATTCTTATTTAACTTACTTAATATTAATAACTGGACAACACTTATACGTTAATTTAATAACCTTTGATTTAAAATGAATACTACGAAAAACAGTAAACCGTATAATTTTCGTCAAGAGTGGGAACTAGAATACTTTTTTGTAATGATAAAAGAAAAATGTTTGGTTTGCAATGCTTCCGTGGCTACTCAAAAAATAAAATTTTGAAAGGCACTTCAATGCACTCTATGGTAAATACCATTCGAATTTTCCACCTAATAGTGACCTTAGAAAAAATAAATTAAAATAACTTAAATCCAGATTATTCGCACAACAAAATTTCTTCATAACAGCTAATTTACAATCTAAAGTAGTAACTGTAGCATCATTTAAAGTGAGTCATCTTCTTGCAAAAAAATGCAAACCATTTTCTGATGGTCAATTCATCAAAGACGCAATTTTAGAAATAACAGATTCTCTTTTTGAAAATTTTAAGAACAAAAATTAAATTAAAAGTGCCCTTCAAGTTCTGCAATTATCTCGAAATACTGTGATGCGACGCATCAAAAAATGAGTAAAAATGTGAGTGAACAATTGCATGCTCATATTGCTCATTGTGTATCCTTTTCTTTACAACTGAGGCGCCCCCGTAGCCAGGTGGACAGGAGCAGCAGTGCATAGTACATGCTTCTTGATTAAACCGGGGTTCGAGCCCGTGACCACCAAATACGAAGGATGCAGAAAGGTCAGGGAATGACCATCGCATATCCCTTGGAGCAATATGGTCTTAGTTGCTAATGCTCCTAAATACAAAATAGCAAATAGCTCTTTACAACTGAATGAATCTACAGATGTCAGTGACACAGCTCAATTGTTCGTTTTTATTCGTATGGTTTCGATGATTCTGCCACTAGAGAAGAACTGCTGGGCCCGTGACCACCAAATACGAAGGATGTGGAAAGGTCAGGGAATGACCATCGCATATCCCTTGGAGCAATATGGTCTTAGTTGCTAATGCTCCTAAATACAAAATAGCAAATAGCTCTTTACAACTGAATGAATCTACAGATGTCAGTGACACAGCTCAATTGCTCGTTTTTATTCGTATGGTTTCGATGATTCTGCCACTAGAGAAGAACTGCTGGGTGTGGTTTTGTTAAAAGAAAGAACTAGATATCTTGATATATTTAACACATTCAAAAATTTTATTGAAAAAATTAAATTACTACTATTTAAGCTCATATCAATAACAACAGACGGAGCTAAAGCAATAACGGGGCATCTTAACGGATTCATTGCATTGTGCCAAAAGGATGATGAATTCCCAGATTTTTTGAGTTACCACTGTTTCATCCACCAATAAGTGTTAGCTAGCAAAAGATTAATTACTAAAAGTGTTATGGACATAGCTTTCAAAATCGTGAATTCCATCAGAGGACAGTCTCTTCAAAGGAAACATTTCAGAATGCAACTCGATGAAAATGAACCAGATCTGGTATTACACGCAGATGTGAGGTGGCTGAGTCGGAGTAAGTTTCTACAGAGATTTCGAAATTTACTGAATGAAATTAAAAAAATTGTTGATCAAAGGAGAGATGATTATCAGCAGCTACAATATACGGAGTGATTGTGTGATTTCGCTTTTTTGGCAGATTTTACCAGTAAATTAAGTGATCTGAATTTGGAATTACAAGGAAAAAATAAAAATATGGGTGATATGATTAGTAGTATTTCAGCATATAAATATCAGTTTTTTGGCAATGGCTAAGGATCTTAAAGAAAAAAAATTCGATCATTTTGCAAATATGCAAGATCATTTGCAGAAATATTATTTATTATTATTATTATTATTAGCCGTATGGTGCAAGGAAGCCTGAGGCTTATGCTGCACCAGCCAAAATAAATTTACCCTGAGAGAGAGAGAGAGAGAGAGAGAGAGAGAGAGAGAGAGAGAGAGAGAGAGAGAGAGAGAGAGAGAAGTAGAAGGAAATCACCAAGAAAGAAAAGAATGATGATATCCAGCTCAGGACCCTGGGTGTGCCAAGTCCATACTCACCAGATGTGATATCCTGTTTTTGAATTTAATAGTGAGAAATATGTTTCTGAAATTGAGAAAGTTGTGGATGATTTTGAAACCAGATTCAGTGATTTTAAAACAATTGAAGAAACATTGTTCAATATATTTCTTATCCATTTAATGTCGACCTTGACACAAAACAAATTGCAGAAAAAATCGCTGAGATTTTTCACGTGAAGAAAATATAACTTGAAAATGAAATTATTACATTGCAAAACGATATCTTCCTAAAAGCCAGACAATCAGAAAAAGACTTTTAGAAATATGTTTGTCGAGAGAAGTACCCAAATGTTAAAAAAAATGCTGTCAACTTTTGAAATTCCTGTTTTGGTTCCACATGTCTATGTGAATCGGGCTTCTCGTATTTGAAACAAACAAAGACGAATCACTGTACTCTTACGGACTTGCATATAGAAGGTTCTTTATGGTTGGCCTTATCACAGTATATCCCCCATTTTGAAAGCTTGGTAGATGACATGAAGACATAAGCTTCACATAAATAAAAAATTTAAATATATGTCAATTTAAAATAAGAATTCTGAATTGTATTTAATTTTAAAATTTATAAACAACAATTTTCAATGTGTTGATTAACTTTTTTAACCATGTGCAATGAAATTCTTGAGATGGTAGATTGTGGCACATTTTGAAGAAAAAATTAGATCGCATCACAAATTAAGTTGGCCACCCCCTGCTCTACATGATGCCCGAAATATAACTAATATTAAATATAAAATCAAACTAATGCCAGTAGCATGGCAAAACTGTTGAGCGATAATAATAAATTAAACAATAATTAAATCAACAGGGAGGGAGCAGAAAAGCCGATTTGCCGATTTGTCTAACGATTGAAATGCAGCGATTCCTTCACCATTATTGGCCTTGTGGTTCCCGTTGATATGGGGCATAATGGTCAGTCTATTTTTGTTAATTTGGTTTTATTTTATCTCTGTTTGTGATATTTTACGCAATTTGGAACTGGCACCTTACAAGGAGGGTGCAGTTAAATTTTTATGTAATTGGTACTAAATGTTTCTTCCCCTCCCTGTTGATTTAATTATGTTTAATTTATTATTTTCACTCAACAGTTTTGCCATGCTACTGGCATTAGTTTGATTTTATATTCAATATTAGTTATATTTCGGGCATCATGTAGAGGAATGTGCATTTTGCTGCCTCTGATGATTGCTTCTTTTCTTAATTTTTTACTACCATTTTCAACTCTTTTTTTTTTTTTTTTTTTTTTTTTACTACCTTTTTTTTTTACTACTGTTTTCAACTCTTCTTTTACTACCTTTTTCAGCTATTTCGTTATTCTAATATATTTAAATCAAATGGTAGTAATGGGTTTGATGTGCTAATGCTGCGCCCATACCACCATCTATAGTACTTTATAAATTTAACCAGCTTATGCTGGTTAAATTTACATTGTGTCAATCGTTAGTTGTTGTTGTTATTTAGTTTTTTAGGAGCATTAGCAACAAAGACCATATTGCTGCGGGAATATGCAGTGGTCATTCCCTGACCTTTCCGCATCCTCCGTATTTGGTGGTCACGGGCTCGAACCCCGCTCTAATCAAGAATTGTGTGCTATGCACTACTGCTCCTGCCCACCTGGCTACGGAGCTGCCGTGTCAATCGTTAGACAAATCGCCGTATTGGTGATTGGTCTAACAATTGAAATGCAGCGATTCCCTGACCATTATTGGCCTTGTGGTCCTCTGTTGATATGGGACATAATGGTCAGTCTGTTTTTGTTAATTTGGTTTTAATTTATTGTAGTTAGTATACTCTCTATTTGTGATATTTCAATCATCAGAGGAACTGGAACCTTACAAGGAGGGGGGCACCGTTAAATTTTTATGTAATTGGTACTAAAATTAAATGGATTTTTATGATTCTTAATTGGATTTTCTAAATTATTTGGAGATATTCTGCTATAATTTTTAGTCTAGTTATCTTTTCTTCTCCCTCCCAGTTGATTTAATTATTATGTTTAATTTATTAGTTTTGCTCAACAGTTTTGCCATGCTACTGGCATTAGTTTGATTTTATATTTAATGTTAATTATATTTCGGGCATCATGTAGAGGAATGTGCATTTTGCTGCCTCTGATGATTGCTTAATTTCTTTATTTTTTACTACTGTTTTCAACTCTTTTTTTACTACTGTTTTCAACTCTTTTTTTACTACTGTTTTCAACTCTTTTTTTTACTACTGTTTTCAACTCTTCTTTTACTACCTTTTTCAACTATTTCATTATTCTAATATATATATATATATATATATATATATTAGAATAACATATACAATAACGGTTACAATTGAAGAAGGACGTCCCCCGTCTGACAGTTTTTGTGTTTATTACTTTTATTTTTGTTCCTATTTTAACTGTTTCAGTTTATTAAACGAGTTTTTAACTTCAACCTGTTTCTTCCCGGTGACACTAGATGTTTGCATTAACTATATATACAGGGTGTCTCAAAAATATTGGTACAAACATTTAGGGGAGATAGGTAACCTCTAAAGGAATGGGAATCGCATAGGAACCCATAACCGGAAACGTCACCGTAAGTCGGTAGACGGCGCTGTTCATCAATTTGCGAGAGGGAAAATTTCTGGTTTACTCATTCAAGCAGTAGTCGCCGCACGAAGAGCATGCATCGATATACAAACTATGAACTGGCAGACATGCACCTAGTGTATGGATTAGCAGAGGGCAATGGACGAGCCGCTGAACGAATTTATGGAGAACGCTTCCCAGACAGACATGTACTGGACCACTGTTAGTTTGTGCATGTGCATCAAAATTTGTGGGATTATGGGTCATTTAGAGGTAACAGGAGTAGTGCGGACAGATCACGTTCGACGCGAACTCCCGCCATTGAAGAAAGTGTGTTGAATGCCGTCCAGAATAATCCTACTACCAGCACACGTGCCGTTGCCTCTGCCTTAGGAGTGTCTCGTTGCAGTGTACAGCGTGTCTGGCACAACGATTCCTTACAACCTTTTCATCTCCAAAGGGTTCAGTTACTGCTCCCCCAAAATCATCCTGCACATGTGGCTTTTGTGCAGTGGTTTCTCCAAGAAAGTGTTTAAGACTTGAATTTTCCAGCCTATGTTTTGTTCACAAATGAGGCTTATTTCACTTGGGAAGGCTTATTCAATCAGCACAATGCTCATGTGTGGGCTCATGACAACCCACACGGTGTGCATCCCCATGCGGCACAACATCGCTTCTCAATAAATGTGTGGGCAGGTATGGTCGGTGACTGCTTACTTGATGTTACTTGATGTTCCAACAAATGTGAGATGCAACATTTTGTTTCAACATGATGGGGTGCCTGCCCATTATGGAAGGTGTGTTCGTGACCATTTGAACAGGTGTTTTGGGTGTCGATGGATTGGTCGTGGTGGACCCGTTGCTTGGTCCCCACGCTCACTTGATTTATCGAGCCTTGATTTCTTTCTATGGGGGCCCTCAAATCTATTGTGTATGAATCTCCTGTGGAGACGGAAATGGATCTCATGGCGAGACTCGTCTGCGTTGCTGCTACTGTCAAAGAAACTCCAGGTGTGTTCGACCGTGTCTGCCAATCCATGCTGCATTGGTGTCACGCATGCATCGCGTCTCATGGTGGAACCTTCGAGCATCTGTTGTAACATCATGAAATGCATCCATCTCGTACTCCATTGTTAATATTATGTCAAATAAATGTTTGCCACTAATTACTATCTTGTCATTTCTGCTTCTTGTGCCTCTGCTACTACTTTCCCATGACGTTTTCGGTTATGGATTCCTATGCGATTCACATTTCTTTAGATGTTACCTACCTCCCCTAAACATTTGTACCAATATTTTTGAGACACCCTGTATATATATATATATTTTTTTTTTTTTTTTGACACTCTATTGTTTACACTATATATATATGTGTGTGTGTGTGTGTGTATATATATATATATATATATATATATATATACACACGCACTTTTTTTTTTTTTTGAAATGTTACAGTGCCAGTCGTAGATTTTTTGCTTGGAATTTGAATGCTTCAGTTTTATCATAGATTTTTGTGCTAATATTATTATTCTGGTATTTTAATATAAGTATGTGTAGGTAGTGGCTACTGTCAACATTGGTACATTCAATAGTTAGGTCAGATAGGAATATAATTCCAATTTCATCACTAAATTTTGGCCAAAAGATCATCAATAATATGGATCTAAATTCTCATAGCATGCACATATAGATTTTAACTGCACACGAACAGCTTGTGCCAGTAACAGTGCGCTTGCTTTGAGTGAATAATGATGATCCGTTAGATACATAATTGTTCAACAGACATCACTTTACCAACTCCAACAAATAAGTTTAAATTGTTTCAATTTAAACTAATTTAAAATATGGTTATATTTTTTGAAATAACATTCAAACTACAATGACAAATTATCATGCCATATGGTAGTGAACAAGTTTTTGAAGTCATAAATGCCACTGTGAGAAATATCATTACCCAGTGGTTGAATAATTCTCATTACCCTAGAATTATTAGTAATGAATTTAGCATTATCAGCATTTTTAATTATAAAATTGACCTTTTTTCAAATAATTTACTAGGTAATTTAATAACTATCTTTACATAATGCAATGGACCTAAAACTCACTGGTGATTTAATGAAATTTTCTGTTATAGTTTTTTATATTTTGCTACTTTTGCATTTCTAATATATATATATATATATATATATATATATACACACACACATACATACATACAGTAATACCCCGAAGTTACGCGATAGGTGGGTCCGACGAAAATCGCTTAAGTCGAATTCGCGTAAGTCGGGGTACAACTTTGCATATAAATACATATAGATTTTGTTTAATTGGGACCAAGGACTAATAGAAACACTAGTTCAGAAGAAAAATATTTAATAAAATTGCAGTTCTTTATACATTTTAATACAAAATATGTATTAAAAAAATAAACGAGTTACGTAAAAAAGTTATTTCGATGTGTTGATGGCTTCATAAAATCTAACAAATTTGTCTGACGACACAGCGCCTTCTTTTTTTCATGAAGAATTTCTTCGTAGCAAGCTAATAATTTTTTTATTCCTTGCTTTGTAGCTATAATGTGTTCTTTGTTGGAGTCTTATGTTTTCTAAAATTTTTAATCCCTTTTTAATTGAGCTGAGACCTTCTGTCAAGCTTGTAATTGTCATGTGCTTTTCTGGTGGAACTGGGTCTGAAGTCTCGGATACTTCAGTGACGTTTTGCTCACGCATCTCTATGAGCTCATTCATTGTCAGCTCCTGACTATGTGAATCCAACAGCTCATTGACATCATCACTATTGACTTCCAAATCTAATTGCCTGGCAAGATTAACAACTTCTTCTATCACATGAGCGACATGATCAGTTTCTGGCGTTGTTTTTCTCGTTTTTGAAAAAAAATGGACAAAGTTTCTTCCAGACACCAATTTTTTTTGTGAATTTCATCCCAAGATTCTTCAATGATTCTTACAGCATCTAAAACATTGAATTGTTTCCAAAAGTCTTTAACAGATATCTCACTATTTTGTCTCATAGCTTCATTCAGACGTGCAAACGAATGCCTCGTGTAGTAAGCTTTGAATGTTTTGATGACTCCCTGGTCCATCGGTTGAAGCAAGCTGGTTGTGTTTGGAGGCAAAAACACAACTTTCACACGTGGGTCGAAATTAATTAGGGTGGCAGGAGGGTGACCGGGTGCATTGTCAATAAGAAGCATCACTTTAAATGGAATCTGTTTAGACTTGCAATAATGTTCGACTTCGGGTATGAAGTTGTGACCAAACCAGTCCTCAAAAACGGAAGCTGTCACCCAAACTTTATGATTTGACTTCCAAATTACTGGTAAGCTAATTTTAGATATACACCAAACAAAAAAAATCAAAAACCGCGTAACTCCGAGTTCGCGTAAGTCGGGGTATTACTGTATATATATATATATATATATATATATTGTAATGATAATTTAATTGGAACTAACCACCTAGTAAGTAGTGCTGCTGTACAACTCATTATAGTGTTTCTGTAATAGAATTTTTTTTTGTATACTGTAATTGTTTATGGCTTTACCTGCCAGAGTTTATGATATAAAAGTACTAAGTGTGTTAGTTGTCTGACAGCACCAGTGGTTTCCCCCATCTCCGCATTGTATTCGTTGTGAGTGACACAGAACTCTGTGGAGGCCAGAGATTTAAAAAGTGTGGGGAGTGGTCTGTTGGGTAGCAT
The DNA here is from genome assembly GCF_048544385.1 of Mastigoproctus giganteus. Classification (NCBI taxonomy): domain Eukaryota; kingdom Metazoa; phylum Arthropoda; class Arachnida; order Uropygi; family Thelyphonidae; genus Mastigoproctus; species Mastigoproctus giganteus. The sequence continues at coordinate 68,581,222 of NC_143583.1, read as the reverse complement.
TATGTTCCGTTGTTTCTCTGACCATTTAGCCATTGGGACCCACTGTTGCCCACACTTTGCCACGAGGAGGCAGGTCAGGCACCCGGTAGATTATTTAAGTACTCTGGCAGGTTCTACCACCTAATTTCCAAGGATTTCAGTGGTAAGGCCTAAAAAAAAAAGGGGGGGTTGCACTAGAATTTGACCAAAAGAGATTTACAATAAAACGGTAGAATTTAGATGTTGATTAGAATTTGGTGGCATTGTTAAGGGGTGTACTCGGTCAGTTTAGTGAGAGAAGTGGGGGGGAGACTGAAGACTGGGTGAAAACAGATAGAAGAATAGGGACGATAGAGTAGGCATCCCCAAAGAGGTCAGTGGAGACTAGCCCCACCAGGCAAAGTATGGGGGGTACGCAGAGAGGAGAGGAGACAGAGAGCTGTCTCCTCCCTCCCCTACCCAGGGAAGGGGTTTTAAAGAGAACTGGGTTAGAGTACCCAGTTCAGATCACCAATGGCGTGTTGGCAGCAAAGCCACAGAATGTCTTCGCCGGTGTCATGTCCAAGTAGTGTCAAATCCGGTAGGAATGTCAAGCTGCCCATCCTGCTCCGTGGGTGGGATATGTTAGTTGGCAGTGGGGGAACCCACCAGGCAAAGGGGCAAAGGGAGAGACACACATTTACTTCATTCATAATCTGCATTCTCGCTCTACTTGCATTCTATTTTTATACTTTTTTCTTATATTTTATATATATATATATATATATAGTGCTTTTTTTGGGATGGTACACAGTGGTATGCCTTACTGGCACCTTTATTAACAGTGACATGTGACATTTGGAGGCAGTGCACTTAAAAATTTGTAATATTCCATAATTTTTTTTCACATATTTACCTACTATTCAAATAAGCTTAAAATTATTTAACTAAATTTGCATTTTTTACTGTCTATATTTAAGATATTTTCTATATAAAACCTTATAACCATTTTTATAATTCTAAATTACTCAGTCGGGTCTCTGTTTAACGAAGACCTTTTATAGTGAATTATTTTGAATTCCCCCTGGAAGTTACATTTAAAATAGTTTCCGTTGAGTGAAAAAATTTTCATATAGCGAATGGATTAAGTGAGAATTAACTCGGTAAGCACTGTTTGCATTTCTGGCCTTCAGGCAATTTAGTCAATTAGTGCTGCTGCATGAATTAAGAGAGCTAACACATTCTACAACTTAGTGGTACCTGGTAAAACCTATCCAACCACCTGTCCCACATGCTGAGGAGTCACGCTAGTCAAGAGTGAGCAGATCAAGGTGTATTCCCAATGGGCTCTGGCCTACCTTCTACTGCAGTGGTGTCCAACCTTTTCCCGTACAGGGGCCATATTCAAAAAAATTCAGTTAGATTTCTTTAGTGTGTTATATTTTCCATATCTTGTTGCATGTAAAAGTAAAATTGAAATATTCGAAAGTTTTATTAAGTACAAAACACAATTACATTTGCTGAACAAAACATTTCATGAGAAATTTTTTTTTGATAATTAATAAAATTTAAAATGCTGTTTTAGTTCACTTTCTTCATGGGCCATAGGTTGGACACCTTTGTGAATCAACCCTAAGTGTCCCATTCGAGAATTAGAAAAGTGATTTTCTTTTACCCCGACAAATAACCACCTGTTGTTTCGCGGAAGTGGAAGTGTGTTATCCACATTTTTCCGTAAAATTTCCCTATTTCTGTTTACATGGTCACAGTACCTCCAAAGAATATCCAAATGACACCGACATTTTGGACAGTTTCAAAAAAAAAGAAAAGAAAAAATTCAAATTTAAGAACTAGTGACAATACCGAAGACGAGAGAAGGAAAACGAGGACAACGAAGGTATTAATGCTTCTAAACAAGAATTGTTGGCATTTGGTGAAAGTGAAGTTAGAAAATTGTCAATAGATTACAGTTAAATGAAAGAGATGCAGTTCGTGGATTTCAGGGATAATTGATAAGAAGGTTTCAGAAGAATTGAAGCATTTGATGAACGTTCTGAGTACAATACCAATTTCATCAAGTGAATGTGAACGAGGATTTTCACAAATGAATCTCATCGCCAGCCCAACCAGAGCTTCGTTGATGACAAAAACAGTTTCTTCACTACTGTTTCTTAAAACTGCCACTGCTGACCCGCTTCGATCCAGCAAAATATGTCGATTCGTGGCTGCTTCGGAAACATCATTCAGCAACCGACACACAAAGAGGAAGAAAAGAAGTCTGCATAGGACAGGGATCGGCAACCTGCAGCTCGCGAGCCGCATGCAGCTCTTTTAACATGTAACTGCGGTTCTTTAACTTTACAGCTCACATGAAGCACAATTTGAAATGGAGTTAGAGGACTTAAAAATCAAGGACATGTGAAGTGCAAGACTAAAATGCCTTAAAACTGAAATTGAGGATTTGGAGAGGCAAAAGGCTGCCCTTGCAATTCTACACAAATGGACAGCGATAGATGAGTTTAAAATGCAGACCAAATTGAGTTCGATGAGTGGAGTAGCTTACCGGACACACATAAATTTGAAAATATTTGCGTTTGGACTTCTCTCAGTTTTTGGTTCGATGTATTTCTGCGAGTAAATATTTTTGAACATGAACTATATTAAAAATAAATCAAGAAACCGTCGTCTGAACAATGCGAGCATGTTTAATTATGACATACTCGCATGATGTTGGAAGACACTTGCTCAAGAAGTTCATTAGCAAAAGTCACATTAATTTGTACCTAATTGGATGTTTGTTACGGTTTTTCAGTATTAATAAATAATATTTCAAAATATATATATATATATATATATATATATATATTTTTAATAAACACCTTCCCACTCTATTCCATTTCTTAAACAACTCTCGCCCAACCCCCTCCTCCCAGCGTGAGATGTGGTGCGGCTCTTCAGATTCTCTGTTTTTTTTTAATTGGATCAAAAATGGCTCTTCACTCAAAAAAGGTTGCCGACCCCTGGCATAGGGTGTCGGATGAGAACTTAATAAAAATTTGGAATATTCTACAAAACTTTATTATGAAATTATTTTTATTTATGTTATTATTTTTTACTTATACATTTTACTTATTTTTTTATATACTTGAATAATAAATGTATTCTTAATAAACTGGTGTTAATACACTTAATTTGTTGTTCTTATTCTGAAAACATTAGTAAAAATATCAGGAATAAAAAAAATTTTCAGAGTACTTTTCATATCCTTTTAATTTTCAATTTTTCCAGATAGCAAAGAATGAGTACTGACACCTATTTTTTCACAAAAAAAGCACTGTTAATATATATATATATATATATATATATATATATATATATATATATATATAGTGTATATGTAATGTTTAAAGTTTATAATGATAGAATTGTATATTATAGTTTTTGTCATATGTGCAACGTTAATGCCATTGTACATAGGGCAATTCGACATTATACGTGCATGATTTACTATAGGTCGATAATTTCAATAAAGTGGTATTTTTATACATATATGATTAAATATCGGTCGATTAATTCAATGAAGTGGTATTTTACTATAGGTATTAGTGTGTATACGGATCAGGTAATGAAGTTAGCATATATAGGCTATCTTAAGTCTGTTTGGCCTATAGACGTTAAGTTAATGTAAACACATTAAAATTACTATGAAGCAGTCAATACAAAATGATAATGAAAATTTCAATACTAAGTGATTATGAAATTGAAAATGATCCTTTAGAGAGCCGTGACCTGTCAATATAAATGTTACAAAAAGTCCAGGGGCATACCACTTAGGTGGCTTTGGGCTAACAATTTCCACCCATGGTAGAAACTGTTTGGTAACCAGATCTCTGGTTTCCTGCCCCCACTTTGTTTGCCCTAGCTCATGGAGCTTTGTGGCTATTATTTTTTTTCATCAATGAAGGTGAAAATCTATAATATAAATTCTTTTTAAATCTATAATATAAGCCTCTTTTGGCTACTTCCAAGTAAAGTGGGAGAGCTCTGGCCAGCAACTGTAGCGCAGGTGTGCTTAATGTGTGACCTGCTCTGGTAATAGTGAGTAGTATTGTCCTTTGTATTGATCCTAATTTATTCCTATTTCTTACTATGGCCGAGCAGGTGAACCATGCACCGGCTCCATAGGTGATAAGAGGTAAGAACATTGCACGGTATACGATTGCCAGGATCTTTCTTTTGAGCCCCCAGTCTGCTCGACTGATCCTGGCAATCATACCTGTATAATTTCTCACTTTCTTAACCAAGTAGATCAAATGGGGGTAAAAAGTTAATTTTGAATCAAAGATCACTCCAAGATATTTTAGTTCTGTTATCATTTTTATAGTGGTTGTGTTAATTTTGATTTGTGGACATCTTCCTATGTCCAAATTGCCTTTTAAAAGTATTTGGTTTTTTCAGGTGATGTTTTGAGCATGTACATTTGTGCCCAGTCCTGCAGCTGCAAGAGGGCGGCATATGATCTTTTCTCTACAACCACTCGCGTGTTACCTTTTACAAGGAAAATCATATCATCTGCCAAGGCCAGACTTTCTACGGGATCCAGATCCAAGACCAGAAATTCGTCTAGAACAATGTTCCAGAAGAAAGGGCCAAGGATTGAACCCTGTGGGCAGCCTTTATTCACAGGGCCTGTCAATTCCTGGAACCTTGTGCGTACTGAGACACTACTGTCTGTAAGGTAGCTGTTTATTACCTTATAGAGGTTTTGTGGGGCATTTGCCTGGTGGAGTCTCCTATGGACACTAGGCCACCACGCCTCCGTGGGCAGGAGCAGCAGCGCATAGCACACGCTTCTTGATTAGACTAGGGTTCGAGCCTGTGACCACCAAATACGGAGGATGCAAAAAGGTCAGGGAATAACCACCGCATATCCCCTGAGCAATATGGCTTTAGTTGCTAATGCTCCTAAAAACCAAATAACAACAACAACAACAACTAGGCTACCAGAGTGAGTCAAATGTCCCAGAAAAGTTAATGGAGATTGCCAGCATATATTTCTCCTCTAAGTTTTTAACTGTTGTCAGTAGGTGGTGCATGGCATCCTCCGTAGAGTTGTCCTGCTTAAAACCATACTGGTTGTTGCATGTAAATCTGCTTCCCTGTAGTATTGAGCTAATCTACTATATATTAGTCTTTCATCTATTTTCCCTAGTACAGGGAGTAGGGTTATTGATCTATATGATTTGGGATCGGTAGGCAGTTTCTTGGGGTTTTTGAGAATTAATCTTAACACAGCTTTTTTTTCCATATTTTTGGGAATATACCTTCTGTCATACAGCTATTATATAGTGCTATTAATTTTTCTGTTGCTATTTCTGCTAATTTTTTGATAATCTCAACCTCTAAGAGGTCAAATCCTGGGCATTTATTGTTTTTGGTTTTAGATAGTGCTATTTCTAAGTCTTGTATAGTAAACAGAGGTTCAATATTGGCTTTGTCATATTCAGTGTTTTCTTTTATAATGTCTAGCTGGGTGGGGGAACGTTCCCCAGTGTCAGTCTAAATAATAAAATCTAGGATGTTATTTACAGAATCTGCCCACCACAGGGTTGGGGTTCCATCTGGTTTGACAGTAGTTCCAAGACATCTCCTCTTGGCAGCTTGTTGGTCACTATTCTGTAAACAACTCCCCAAGGGTTATTGTTTCCAGTAGTTCCCACCAAGTGCCTCCAGCATTCCTTTTTCTTGTCTCTTATGAGAGCTGTGTACTGATTCCTGAGAGTTCTATAGAATCTCTGAGTGCATCCACCTCATTTTGTTGCCAAGATGTTCTGGCTCTTTGAAAATTTCTCCTTGCCTGATGCACCCTTCTCCTGAGTATAGTCAGTTCAGGGCACCACCAGGGGACTGCCTGCTTCCCCAGCTTTTTCCGTGGGATAGACAGGTTTGCTGTTTTTGTTAAAATGTTTGTCACAGTCAGTGTTTGCTCGTCCGGGCTACAATTGCCTGATCTAGACCACTCATTTTTCTGTTTTTGCAGCTCAGCTGCTGTATGTTCTGCAAAAATCTGCCAGTTTGCCCTTTTGAGGTTATACCTTTTGGCATCCAACAAGGAGTGTTGGGTTATTTGTAATTGCCTGTTTAGTTGAAGGCGATGGCTCTGTGATCTGATGTGGTCCAGGCTAGCTGGACACACCAGTCTGTAATTTATAGGCTATTGAATTGGTGGAGAGAGAGTATCAATGTCACTCTCCCACATGGTACTACTAAAAGTTGTTAAGTTATTAGGTAGATTTATCACTTGAAAGGGTGAGGCGGCTATAAAATCTAATAATATCTGGCCATTGTGTGTGTGTGCCTGTTCTGTCTTCTGTACCGCTATGCCATAAGGCTGACTGGCAGTTGACATCAGCACACACTGATATTTGCTGTAGGTAGCAGGTCTGTGACTGCTTGTAAATATTCTATTGTAAGATTTATATTTTTGCCAGGTCTGGAATAAAGTGAGACAACATAGAACTGTCCCACAGCACTAGTGATATGAGCACACACTGCTGTTGGGGAGCAGAGGTGACCCACCTTTGTGACTGTAAGGTCAGTGTTTTTCACTACTATTGTTGTAGAATGGACACCTGAGGTGCATTCTATGATTTTGTAGTTTCTTGGGTATCCTTGAACCCTACTCATATGTGTGTATGGTTCTTAGAGTGTCTATGTCATTTTCTTATAATTTGAGCTTGATCTGATCTACAACAGCTTGCTCTTTGAGCATTCAATTGGACAAGATTTAGAGCCCTAGTCATGTTTATACTTTCAGTCTGGTCCATAATTGGTCCTAGATTGTTTATATAAGTTTTACCATTTTTTTGTAGCAGGAGGATTTGTAATCCCTGATGCTGTGTGCATAGTCAGTCAGCCGTGCTGCCTTGCAGGTAGCACATTTTGGCTGCTGAGACTTATTTTTGCAGCTTTTGTAATCGTGGCCAATGACTGCACAGTGACCACAGACAGGTTCTTTTTGACTGCAGTCCCTGGCAGTATGACCATACTTATGACATTTGAAACACTTTTGTATGGGGAAATGTTCCCTAAATCTATGAATTAGAAGGAATTCAACAAATTCATCTATTGTCATTATACTACTGAAGTTTTTATAGTATATATCCCTCATTAGGTCTTTTTCTAATGTTGCCTCTGGTACATCAAAAATTAAGATGTGAGGATTTTTTCATTTTGCTTTTCTGTTTTATGCCCAAGTTTTATGACTTCAGGTATTGCCTCCACCTTTTTTAAATCCTCTTTATTTGCTACTTCCAGTAGCACCCCATTTCTTTCACTTTTCTCATACTGTTAATTTTTATGTCCTTTGAGTAGGGCTTTAGTTGTGTCATCACTTTCTTTGACAGCCTCACTGGATTTGTGGGCTGAGTCAGACATTGCTTTTAGTATGACAATATTTGTTTCTTTATTTCTGGATGTTTGCTTTGTCTTGTTAACCTCTTTCAGCTGTGTAGCCACTGTTTCATTTGCCCTTGCTACTTGGACATAACTTAATGTGTTGATCTCTTTATAATTATTTTTTTCTTCTGTCACAGTTTCCACTTTGGTTTTTAAAACATTTTGTTTTCTGTCTTCAACTCTATGACTCTTTGCTCCAAGCCTGTCCAGCATTTGACTATCTGTAGTCTTGTCGCAAACGTTATTCTATTTGTTTGCTTGTGGAGAAAGTCTTCTAGGTATAGTTTTAATTCTTTAATTTGTTTGATTGGGTCTTGAATCTAGTTAATGGTTTCAAACCTTATTTCCTCTTCTGTTTTGTTCTCTATATTTTCATTACTATCTTTTATTTGTACTCTTTATTTTCTGTTTGATTTCTCCCTTTTTTCCCCTTTTCATACCAAGAGAGCCTGAGGGACATGCTTCCGTGTCTTTGTTATTTATTTGCTCATTTTTGTTGGGGGTTCTTTCCCTTAAAACTGATATCTGAGTCTGGGATATCCTCTATATTTAAGTCAGGGTGTTTCCTGGTTTCTGCATTTTTTTGTCCATATTTAGGTCCTTTTCAGTCGTTCTGACCATATTATATTGTTTCTTCCGTTGGGAGAAATAATTTGATGTGTCTGTTCAAAATTAGACCTGTTATAACCCAAGTAATGGGATTTCCCGGTTTTGGCGGGAAAATCGCCTTGAACAAAGAAAGCTATCTTAAAAACTAAAAATATCTTAAATCTATTACTAGATCTAAGTTCCATTAAAGATAAATTTGATATAACTTGTTTTCTGTCTAATATAGTTAAGAATTTTGGGCCCTTGAGGCATAGGCAAGTCAAGGGTTCTGACAGTAAGATTGCTAGCGCTATAGCGATCGCACCGTGCAGAAATATGCTCAAAAACACAAAAATATATATGCACTATCAAAAACAAAAAAAAACTCTTACCTCAAATCAATTACTTCTCTTCATCGATGGTTACCTTAAGAATCAAGGGATCCATGTTAAGTACTTAAGGAAAATACACAATCCAGCTGAGTTGTCCTACGATCACTGTCCACCGTCTACATTAAATGGAGCATCGTGCAAATGCGACTGTTGACCTCGGCGACCACAGCAATATAAAAGCACTGCAGAAGCTTCTCCCTTTTTATGAAATGGAATGCTCCTTTGATATCATGAGTTTGTACTGTGTAGCATAAAGCAAGTGAGCCTTATATTGCATGGAAAATGGCATAGTAAAAAAAAAAAAAAAAAAAGAAAACTGCAGCTATTATCAACCCACTACAGGATGGAAGCCTCCTCAACAATTCATGCTGAGGGAAATGGACCATAATCTGCCACGCTGGTCCAGTGTGGGTTGGCAGATCAACCGTATTTAGCAGTCAGGGGCTTGAACCCCGGTCTACTCAAAGAGTGTGTGCTACTGCACTCCCACTCCTGACCACTTGGCTACGGAGGTGGTTGGCATAGTAGTCAGCATTAATATGAGTATCTCAGGAACTGCAACCCATGCTGGTTTTCATTTATAACTGTCTTGGATGTATCAAGATTGTTCCATAACCAAATAACATGATCCTTTCTTTGGAAACAGCTTGTTCATGCAAGAGGCCAACAGAATCTGACAAAACTTGTGCAGGATAACAACAGCTAGTACAACAGCAGTAATCAAATAGACATTTCAGAACACCGAATTTACCATACCTTATCATGAGTGAGGTATCAAGCTGAGGCATATCCTGTCAGCAAAAAACAAGAAAGTATAAACACCAGCACTGGAGGATTGAAAATATGTTGCCTGGTCTGAAAAATCCTGGTTCCAGTTGTTTGATGCCAGTGGGAGGGCCAGAATATGGCAGAAGTATTATGAGTGCATAGAGCCATCCTGCCAGGTGTCAACAATGCAGGCTGGTGGTGGCAGTGTAATATTATGGGGAAATGTTTTTGTGGTGCGCTTCAATGGAGTAACAACTGGATGACACATGTTATCTGGAAATTGTTTCTGACCAGGTGCATCCCTTCATGGCTGCAGTGTATCCACCTGCAAATGGGCTTTTCAGTGGGATAATGCACCATGTCACAAGGCCAAAATTGTATAGAACTGGTTCCAAGAACATGAGTCAGTTCAGCCTACTCTGGTAGCCTCCCATTTGCCAGATCTCAATCGAGTTGACCACTTGTGGGACAGGGTAGAATGAGCTCTTCAGAGTAGAGATCTGCAACCATCCAATTTCTGGCAGTGCTGTGGGAAGCATTTATATCAACGGACCAACATTCCTTGGGCACATTTTGAACACCTCGCTGAATCCTTGTCATGACAAATCCAGGCTGTTCTGAGGGCCAAAGAGGGACCTTTCTCTTGTAAGTTAAGTGTGCCTAATAAAGTGGCCACTCATTCTATGTATGCTACCTATCTTTACTGTAATAAACATTCATTTCTGTCTATAATGGAAATTGTTTCTGAAACTTCTTTGCTTGATGAAATAAATAAAATAAAATAAATATATGAAGAGATACCACTTCCTGGGTTTGTCAACATTAGAACTGAATTATTACAGTCGATTATTAGAATTTATCATTACAATCTGTTTTATAGATTTACTGTGTGTATAATTATATGATTAAAGTAAAAATTATTATATTTGGGAGTTTTTATTTTATTTATTATTTTTTTGAGAGTGATTCTACCCTTTCCCCTTTCTGGATAGGAAAGTTTCCAAAAATAATACAAAGCTGACATCATAAGTCAGTCATGATGTAAATTGTTTTAAGGGCCCAAAAAACTTTTGAATTGAAAATTAATGCTCAAACGAAGCTAACACTTGTAGTTCATAGTTTTTTTTATTTAAATGCAATTTTTTAATTTAAATGTCCTAATAGTTTTAACATTGACTTCCTGTTCTGCATTGAAGATACTTTGAATGACAAAGAGGCGTACATGTGTTTAGTATTTGCAAATATAGTTGTGAATGAGTCATCTACTCTGTGAAGGAAATTTACCCATACATTGGCAGTATGCCAAGATAAAGAGAACCTGTTGAGCCTGTTTCTTAATATGTGATTAGATAATGTCTGTATGTCCCATGAGAAAGTAGTCTGTAGTTTTTAAACCTGATGTTCTTTTTTTATGTTTTCCCTATGCCAGTATTCAGCCGTTCAGTTTGTTTCCGTAGATATCCTCCAACATCTGTATGTTATGTTTTTCAGCCTATTCCTGCAGGAACTGTGGTATATCCCTCACAGTCTATGTTGGTTGTATCATCCTCACCTTATTATGTTGCACCAGGTAATTTTGTTGAATTTTGAATGATATAGTTTTTCATGCTGTATTTATTAGCATAAAAGAAATATGAAAAATTTAGTTTTCAGTAATGTTTATATAAACATTTATGTAGCAGACTGATTTGTTAACCCTTTTCTCTCATTAACTCATTATCCTATTAACTGTTCAGATGAGATTTAACATGAAAATATGTTTTATATACATAAATTTTCAATTTACATGCATATTTATTTATTTATCATTATTTTTTATTGAAAAGTACGTACTATAATTACACAACTATTGTATTTATTTTTTTGTGTTTTATTTTGCTTTTTGGGTGATTCCATGTCAAGTGGCCTAATTTTGAAGATGGTCCATGCTCGACCACGTTCAATTTTGTTGAAACTTGGTGTAGATGTTTAAACAGGTTTCCAAAGAAGCTATGCAAAAATTCAGTTCAAAATATAGTATGCTTGAGGCACCAGCACCTTTTTTGTGGAGGTCACTTGTTTTACCTGGAGCAAATCACAAACAATTTTCAAAGTTTTAAGTGTTACTGTTGCACAATATTGAGAGATAGTGCTCTGAAACTTGGTATACATAGTTAACTTTTGGAAAAGAATGCAAAACCTTTGGTGTCCAGGCTCAAAAACCTTCACATTTTTTACAATGCGGTCTAAAACTGGCACCAAAAATTAGTTGCAACAAATTTAAGCACGACTTTTGTAAAATTGTAAGTTTGAAATAAAAACCTCTGGTACCTTCTTCTTCTTTGGGCATTCCATTTAACATCTGCATGAATTCAGCCTAACTAAATATGAGCTCTTATACTTATTTGCTGACTGAGATATTTTCCTTCAAAGATAGACTCAAAATTTGACCTATCTTTAGGGGCAAATATCTTAATGTGGGACACCTTCAATTCTCTCATTTTTGCCACCACTGGAAAGAGCAGATTTTAAACAACAAGAATCATGGTTTTCAATTTTGTGTGTTGCTACTTAAGCTAAAAAATGGCCTTAAACATTTTATATATTCCACGTAATATTTGCATACTTATTTGATGGTGAGGTTTCACATCTCGATAAGGACAGAACTATTACATTTACAAGAGTAAAATTTTCTACAATTACTATGTTCTTTGGTTTAAGGAGAAAGAATATATTGCCAATGCACAAAAATATCTGTATTTTTTACAATGGGGGTGCAAATGGCAAAAAAAGAAATTGCATGAGTTTCTTAAGTGCAAGTTCCCAAGCCTGAAAAGTGGTCTTTATTCAGCATTCCAAGCATAAAGATGATGTTCTATTGGTTTCTAAGCTTGAAATAAGTTATAACTGCAACAAAATTTATTTAAAACACAATACAATTTTTGAAATAAGCAAGTGAGTGTGAAGATATTGAATCACTGCTTCGTCGTAATGGACTGGAATTTTTCATTGATGGTTCATATTTCTACTTCAGGGAAGCTATATTGTCATCCCATTGTTGTTGTTTTTGGAGCTGAAAGATTGGCAATAATTTGTTGTTCAGGAATCCAGCAGACATCTTGTCTAGCAGGCCAGTGAAATGAGCAAGCTGCTCCATGAGGATGCATGAAATTTACTAATACATCATGTTCTTCAAATGAAATTTCACAAATATTTCCAATCTGCCAATTATTGTCATAAATACAGGAAATGTATTGGCCAGGTTGTAAATTAATAATTGGCACATATTGAATATTGGTTCCACTAGTCTGATTTACATGAGCTACAAATGATGATGATGGTGTGTCATTTGATACTCTGCAAACATGAATCTGTCTTGCATTAATAGGAATGAAGTGATGATTTTCTCTTGTTCCAGAAATAGTATGACCATCTATGAATCTTTTCTCTTGAAATGGCCTTTCTTGCTCAATTTCGTCTTTAGAAACAAGACAGAATTTTATTCCAATCACATGCTTGTCACAAAATTCAAACGTGTTTCTTGGTGTCAGGATTTGGTTTTCAATTGGGTGTTGGAGACTTGCACTTGCTGCCAATCGTTTTATTGTTCCATCAATTCCATCACGTGGTGACTTGCCATGGCTAATGTCAAAGAAATTCCATTCAGCACTGATATCAAAATCCTTCTGATGATGACACAAGTTAATAAAATTCTTGTATTGATCTGCAGAACCATCACTGAAGTAGTAAATGTGCCTGATTTCTCTCATGAACCTCTTCAAATATTCAGTCAAGTTGGTTAGAAAAACATGCACTGCAATTGTGTCATGTCGAAGGCAGTCACTGATTTTGCAGAAACTTATATTCTGAAGTTCAACATCCTTGTAATAAATGACAAATGGGTGCAGTGTAGCCTGGCTATTCTCCCAGTGGAACCTTTGAACAGCATCTTGCACAACAAATGAATAATTTTCTGTAAAATCCATCGAGATGACCAATTCTCCTGTCATTCGGCTTTCCTTTGTTGACTTCAAATGGTATCTTTGATGTTTAGCAATGTGACAGAAAAGGTTAAATATCTTTGTACTCAACTCTTCAATCAAATCTTCTGTTGTTAATTGCTTTGTGTCCAGTGTGTATCCATTGCTCGAATTCAATAATATCTTCTGGTTCATTGTTTTCAAAAATATTCTCTAGAAACTTTTTTAATTCATCTATTCCTGGACATTTTTCACACTGATGAAGCACAATCTTTTGACTCCAAATCACAGACTGTTTTACCAATGTAATCACATTCAACAGGACTTGCTACTAGCATTAACTTGACAATTTGATGAATTGTTCATACACATACAGAATGTGTTCCTGGTGCACCAACTGTGACACCACCACTTGGGTCGAAGTCCACAAAATTTAGAAAATCCAATGTCATATCTATTTCTATCTCGATAAGTTATTAACATTTCCTTCAGGTTGCTGAGTAGTAGTTGCATTTGCATTTTTATTCCATCTGCATTTCTAATGGTAATATAATCTTTCTTTCCAGGGCATATCCGACTAAATTCATCATCTTCAAAAAATTCCATCACCTTTTGCTTTACTTGCTCAGAAAGCTTTTTTCCAGGTATGGCCATGATTCCTTCTGCTTTAAGTTTTCTAGCTTTCTTGACCATTCTTTCTGAGACACTAAACTCTTCCATTGTTTTCTTTATGGACCAACTAACTGGAGCTAGTGTTAATATTTGAAGTATTTTTGAATGACTTGATACCATCAAATTTTCTTTCAATTCTTTCAGCAGCTCATTGTAATCTAAGCAATTTCCACATTTATGACTTTCACTTGGCTCCATGATGTCATTTGGGTCAAAGCCACAATAGATTGCAATTTTACTGGCAATTACATCTTGTACTTGACTTGCCTTCCTTTTGGCATAGCCTTGTGAGTTTCCTCTTAGCCATTTGCTGAAATTTCAGAGGAGAAATACCAGTAGCCATCAAACTTGTGTTCAAGCTTTCAGTCACATGCATTTTGTCATCATGGTCTGATCCAGATGAAATTGATGTTCCTGTTGCTGCTTTTCGGCTGTTAGACTCTTTTCGGCATGATGGGCACAGCTTCTCTCCTGGTTTTATGTCTTTCAGGTAGTCTGCCATTAACAAATTAATTGGATGTAAACTTTTTTTTTTCACCATATGATTTTTCTTCTGGAAAGGATTACAACATGAATGCTGCAAAAATTCAAATTTTGTGAAAAGCAAAGCTTCATGATGTAGACAAATTGTGTCTTCTTCACCCCAGTTTTAATCCACAACATCGACCTATCAGCTGTGTTCTTCAAATTCAAATTCTTTAAATAATTTTAACCCAGTTTTGTGTGTATAGGATAACACATGACATTTAGAATTATCCATATGACTGATGGTGCATGAGTCCAGCTTATCTCCAGCAAAATCTTCTGATTCCATTGCTTTCATGCTAACTAATAAGTGGACGCTTCTGCGAGCAATGAAAACTTAATTAACTTTATTACAGTCAAACAATAAAAAATAGAGGAACAGAATAAACAAACTGTTCATCATGAAGATAAAACACATTAATAACAGCATGGTTTAAATATCAGCTATTTATACTTTTTTGTATGATTCTAGAATATTCCAGAGTTCTAGAATGTTCATCAGTTTTTTTGGAATTCAAGAATATTCTATAATTCTTGGGTATTCTTCTAGAATAGTCCAGAATTCTAGAATATACTCTGTTTCTAGATTATTCTAAACATTAGCCAGGATTAAGGAAGTGTTCTGTAAAAAAAAAAAAAAAAAAAAAAAAATCTCACAAAATAACAATATGGCACATAAAACGACTTGATGTTTAGGCTTAATTTTAGGTCGTCATTTAAAATGTCACATTTTTTCTGAGAGAGAGATGACATGTTTTGTGATTCCTCTGTTTCCGTAGCCAAGTGGTCAGGAGCGGGGGTGCAGTTGCACCCCCGCTCCTGACCACTTGGAGCGGGGTTGCTCTTTGAGTAGACCGGGGTTCAAGCCCCTGACTGCTGAATACGGTCTATCTGCCAACCCGCACTGGACCAGCGTGGCAGATTATGGTCTATTTCCCTCAGCATGAATTGTTGAGGAGGCTTCCATCCTGCAGTGGGTTGATAATGGCTGCACTTTACTTTTTTTTTTACTATTGCTGCAGGAGATCATGAAAATTTAAAACAGCTACACACAAATATGTATATTGTAATTGAGTTATGCAACTCGCAGATAAACTGTAGTGATACCACTGAATCCAAATGCTAATTGTGCACTCTTTGCTCAGTGAAGAGTGGGTAATTAGTGGTAGTATAGAAAAACTGCCAAAGTCAGCAGTCTTTTTATGCCATTGAGTATCTAAAACATTGAGAACTTTCCTTCGTTGAGCACATACAGACAGCACATAATTGACAGTTCTGATTATATTCAGACTTTAGACTCTAGTTATATTCATGATATTCTAAGAAAATTCTTAGCGTGCTTTTTTATTAATACAAAAACATTTTTAAATTAGTGGGAAAAATCATTAAACCAAAATGATTTGCTTTAGTTGAAATGCATTGTATTTTCAAATATTATCTGATCATTGAAAAGAAAAACAGTCTTTACTGAACTATTATGAACTTAGAATTTCTTAAACTTTTTGAGGTACTGCTTCAACTTTCTACATATTGTATTTATTCATTAAATATAGATCAGAGATGTCAAGTTTAGATTGGTTAGCTGCTGGTATTCCTTATTTTGCAGATGTGCATTGACTGTACTCAAAATGTTTTTTCAACCAAATGTTCAAGTGGTTTTCACCATCCTCACTTTAAGACATGCCAAATTTAACTTTTCTCATCAGTGGCAAGTGTTAGTTTAGAGTCATAGGTAGTTTTTGACTTGTGTGGATTCAATTTATGTTGATTTGCACTTATGCCAAAAGCAAATTTCCATTCATATTATTGCTTACAGCAGCAGCATAACTTTCATATATTTTTTAATTTCATTTCAACAGTACAGATCCAAGCAATATTTGTGATATAGCAACTCTCTCCGTGATAATCTAGTTGAGATTATCACTGCAGACAAATAATATGCAATTATTTATCT
Organism: Mastigoproctus giganteus; assembly: GCF_048544385.1. Taxonomy (NCBI): domain Eukaryota; kingdom Metazoa; phylum Arthropoda; class Arachnida; order Uropygi; family Thelyphonidae; genus Mastigoproctus; species Mastigoproctus giganteus. The sequence goes on along the minus strand of NC_143583.1, from coordinate 68,564,948 downwards.
GCATTGAAATTAACTTTGAAAGCCCACAAACTCAAAAATAATAGAAGTTACTGTAAAATAACTGAGGGACTTACCCAAAATGAAAATGTTAGTTTTTAACTAACTGGCTAACTGCTGTTACTACTACTCCAGAAAAATAATGAGGCTAACAATTAAAAGATATAATGCAGGATCATCTTCACAGGAATGTTGTTATTCAGCTATCATAGCATGCAGTTGTAAGACAGGCCTGACATAGCTGAGTGGTGAGGAGTGAGGATGCAATAGCACTTGCTCTTTGAGTGGACCGTGGTTCAAGCCAGTGACTGCTAAATATGATTAACAATTCTATTCTTGATTTATTATACACTCCTTTGGCATGGAGTTGAGCAAAGCGTTTTTTTTAAGGGAATATCTTGTCTGATCAGTCACAAAAGAATTAAATTGCAAAATATAATTTTGATGTCATGTATAGTAAAAGCTTTATTATCCAGCATGTGCTAGGAATAGGGTGAATATTCTGGTTATTACCATTCTTGATTTTCTTTTTTTTTTTTTTTTTTAATGAAAACCCCAAACATGAGAGGTATTGGAACTTATAGTACATAGTGTACCGTGCATGAGTTGGAGGTTGAGAAGATGAAAGAAGATATTTGTTGACATTAGACTTGAACTTCTGTAGACTGTAATTTTCAGGAAATACGTATGAAGGAAGGTTGTTGCAGAAAACAGCAGTTGAATGAATAAACGAAGAAGATGAAAAGTTGGTACTGTGAGTTTGAAGTTGGACAGTAAATGGATGTTGACTGTTTGCGGCACGTGTTCGGACTATTTTGAAAGAGAGAGCTGGAATTATAGAAGCAAATTCAGAAGAACGGTGCCCATAGAAGTATCTGTATTAGTATTAGCCATATGGTGCAAGGAAGCCTATGGCTTATGCTGTACCAGCCAAAAATAAATAATAAAAAATAAATAAATAACAATAATAATAAAATAACAAAAAAAATAAAATAAAATAATAATAAGAAGAAAAAAATAAAAAATAATAATAATTAATAAGTACGAGAAAATAAAATGGACAACCTAAGTGTTTCTCTTCCCCCCTAGGTAATTAACAATTGACCCTTGAATTTCCCCAAACTGTCAGCCTCTACCACCCATGTAGGTAACTTATTCCAGTAATTTATAACTCTCTGGCTAAAATAAAACTTCCTGCAATCCAATTCTAGAATCATTTATAACTGTGAAAATTTCGTCCTCATTCATTTTGCTTATGTCTCTCAGAGCCATAAACACCCCAATCAAGTCTCTTTTAAGGTGCCTAGTTTCCAAGCTCTGCAACCCACATATTCAAAGTCTTTCCTTATATGGACGCCCTTTTGCCGATCTCACCAAGCGAGTTACCCATCTCTGGACCCTTTCAAGAAGAATAGTGTCTTTCTTTAGATGCGGTCTCCATACCTGAACACAGTATTCCAAGTGTGGTCTAACAATAGCCTTATACAATGGAATTATGACAAAAAGACATGCAGAAAAGGCAGGATTCTGTAGAAAAGGCATGCAGCAGGAACAGTACATCTATGCAACAGTGAGTGGAGAGACTTTGTTAAAGATGGTTCATTAATTAACCTAACTGCCCTCTTCTGAATGGAATCTAGAAGCCTGAGAGAGATTTTGGGGGCACGGCCCAGATGTGGAAACAATATTCCATGGTAGGGTGGATTTGCGATTTGTACAGAGGGAACAGCTATTTGGAAGAAAAGTAACGCCGAGAGCGAAAGAGAAAACCTAGTTTTTTTAGATGCAGAGGAAGCAATATTTGTAATGTATTTGTGCCAAGAGAAATTAGAAGTCAGGGTAATCCCCAAAAGAGATATATCACCTTGCTTACAAATCGGAGTGTCATCAAAGATAAGCATAGGAGCAGAAGAATCTTTTTTGCGAGATATAAGATAGGGCTGAATTTTACAGGGATTGTAATCAACTAAGTTGTCTTTCCTCACTGGAGAATTACCTGGAGATCGGTATTTAAGGAATTGGTAGCGGATATTCGAGAAGTTGAAGCTGTTCAATCTGGAAAGTGGAATGCAGTGTGCTATCATCAGCAAAACTATGGTTAGGATTTCCAGTCAATGGAAGAAGGTCATTAATATACAAGAGGAAAAGAGTGGGGAAAAGAACTGAACCTTGGGGGACACCAGCATTAGTGGAGAAGTTAGAAGACAGAGAGCCATCTATCATCACCCTCTGTGAGCGGTCAGAGAGAAAATTGGATAACTAATTACAAAAAACAGTTGGCAAACCAAAAGATGGCAACTTCTTTAAAAGACCTTTATGCCAAACACTATCGAAAACCTTTGAGATGTCAAGAGCAACTGCTTGTGTTTTACTGAACTTTTCCATTGAATTTGTCCATAAATGGGTAACATAAGCCAGAATATTACCAATGGATCGACACTGACGGAATCCATACTGGCGATCGTTCATCAGATGGAAGGTTTCTAGATAGTTTAAGAGTTGGCAGTTAATTGATTTCTCCATTATTTTAGAAAGAGTAGAAGTAATTGTAATGGGACAATAATTGGATGGGAAGGATACGAGCACATTTTCAAGCAGAAGAAAAAACACCTGTGGAATAAGAAAGTGAAAAGAGGCGGCAAAGAACAGGAGTAAGTTCAGGAGCACAGGTTTTGAGAACAAGTGGATAAATACCATCAGGCCCTGGACCATCAGGAGAAATACCGTCATCCTTTTGATGGAAGACCACAGGAGGCATTGAATGGAGAGTGTTGGGAATGGTGGGAGATGTTTTACCAAGATCATTGATACAGGAGTTGGAAGAAAAATGGGATGCTAGCAGATCAGCTTTATCCTTGGCTGAAATGACAACAGAACTATCTGGTTTTGGCAGAAGTGGGAGCACAGACGGGCAAAAGTTGCAGCCAATAGCTTTCGCAAGAGACCAGAATGCTTGGGCAAGAAGAAAGTTTTCTATTCTTAGCCTGTTTAAAATCTAGTTTGGACTGATTAATAACTGCTTTACAACCGTTGCGGGCTTTGGTGTAGGCAGAAAATGAAACTGAAGAATTAGAAACAAGCCAATTATGATATGCAACATTCTTCTCTTGAACAGCCTTAGCACATTTATTGGTTTATATTGTTTATGGTCTTTACGGCACAGGGGCAGCAAGGCCATAATGCACAACACACATTTATTGGAAAACCAAGGTTTAAATAAAGGATGAGATTTTAAAGTGGAGTTTGGAATAAACGATTCCATTCCTACAAGAATAATTTCACTGACACAATCTGAGTAAACTTTGACATCAGAAGTTTTGAAACAGTAATCTGACCAAGGAAAAGAAGGAAAGAAATCTCACAGGTCATCCCATTTTGCATTCTTGTAATACCAAACAACACAAGGTTGGGAATAGCCATGAGATAAAGGCTCCATTGGAGAAGAGACCATTACGAAGTTGTGATCTGAGGTGCCTAAAGGACCACTCACTTCGGCCGTATACTTAGAAGGGTTGTTTGTGAGAAAAAGATCAAGCATGTTATGTTAGTTGTATTGTTAGAAATGTCCAGTATTCTGGTAGGTAAACGAAGTCTGTGCAAGGTCATTAGTGATTGCAAAAGCCTCATCATTTCAGTCAGCTGGGGCTGTGTGACTAGAAAATGGAAGCCAGCTGGAGTTGTGAACATTAAAATCACCAAGGAAAATTACCTCACTGTTAGGAAAGTTGGACTGGAGAAAGTCAAGTCAAGTTGCAAAGAGAGGAAATCAAAGAGTTCCAAGTGATTAGTGGAGTTGGGAGAACGGTAGAGACAACAGATGAATTTGACCGAATGAGGTAGAGAGATTTTAAGCCAGAGAAGATCGAAAAGAGGAGATTCCAGATGTTTCCGACAGGGAATATTGGAACAGACATATACACAAGTACCACCTTTGAGGCGAAAGGAATCATACAGCAAATAATTTAGGCAACTGAGACGAGCAGTGGTTGAATCCATCAATAACTGAGATTCTGTTTAGACAAAGTGCATGAGGTTTCGTAGACTTAAGTGGAAATGGACATCAATGGACATCATTGAGATTAGAAATGAGACCACGTATATTTGTGAAATGAACTAGAAGTGTTTAGGAGGTTTAGATCTTTTCGCAGATAAGTTTGCTCTATTATTCCATCAACATAGTAAAAGCCAGTCAATAACAATGGCATGGCACAACATGACAATTGACAGTTGCAGCTGTGGGCTGGAAGGTATTTGCTTCTTTTTGTAGTCATCTCCCACTTAACCTCCACCTATTTAAGATCACCCATATTTGTTGACTGATCTTAAATGCCAAACATGTGTCTCTTGTATTTGTTTGTTTGTTTATTTATTTGGAATAGTGCGTACATTACAGTTCTTAAACAGTAATGCAGCCGTATGCAGAAATCCAAAATAAGAATGAATATGAGTGCATGATAATCAATAATATGCAATTAGCATTAGTAGAGGCATATGATACAAGATAGCAGGCTTATGCAGCATCAGCCAAAAAAAAAAAAAAAACCACCTTCCACTTCACCCCTCCATTCATTCGAAATACCTGTCCGGCTGAGCCTTAAATTTATTTAGGCTATCAACTTCCACAACAAGGTATGGAAGCCTGTTCCACCAACCAACTACCCACTGACTAAAGGCAAATTTCTGCACATCTATCCTACATCTGTCTTTCCTCAATTTGAATTTATGCCCTCTCGGGTGATTATTCTGAGCAAGAGGCAGAATTCCATCAGCATTGAGCATGCTCAAACCATTCAAGGCTTTATACACCTCTAATTTTTGGCCAGTAAGTGGCCAAAAACTTAGAAACCTTTTGCAACAGATAATTAAATGTATGCTATGCAAATATAAGTTGTCTCACGTATGATTGCAAGTTCCTTAATATCATATAAATATTGTATGCCTTCCTGGAGCTTTTTAGTCAATTCGGTCTTGGAAAAGATATGTGATCTTTCCAATTTTCAGAAAGGTGTTATTGTCATAGCACATTTAGCATGAGCCACAATTGAGAAAAAGGAAATTACTGGCATGTCAAAAGCAGCCATCTCAAACATATACAGTGAGTGGAAGATGAAAGGAAAATGCAACTCTAAAAGGAAGAAATGTGGCAGAAAGTTGGTAATCCAAGAATGAAATCACAGGAATTTAAATTGATTGTGAATCATAATAGAAGGTCCAGTGTTCAGCAAATGGTTGAAAATTTCAATTTAGGCAAAGAAAGACCCATTTCCAATCAAATTATGTGGCAGGAGTCGAAGAATATGTGCTTTGGTAGTCATGTGCATATACAAAAGCCACTTCTTTCTGTAAAAAAATCAAAATAGAATTCCACAGTCCAGTGGAACAAGACTGTGTGCTGGCAAGTCTTGATTTACACTTTTTTGTATCAGTGTTTGGTGAAAGTGTGGTATGAACTTCATGAAGCCATGCATTCAGCCTGTCTTGTGTCCACTATTGAAGCAGTTAGAGGTGGTATCATGGTTTGGGGTATGATCTGTTGGTATGGATTGGGTCCACTCTTACCATTTAGATGGTCATGTTATCTCCAATGAATATCTTTCTGTCATATCAGACCACTTCACCCCGAAATTCTGCATTTTTACGTGGATTGTGATAAATTGATTCTTTCAAGGTGACAGCACAACTATCCACTGTGCAAAACTTGTATTTGAATGGTTCTAAGAATATTCCCAAGAATTCTAATAGCTACCCTGGCCACCTAATTCCTAGGTATGAATCCAGTTGAGAATGTTTAGGATATGTTGGAAAGGGCAGTTTGGCTTTGAAATTTTGTACCGACCACAATACAGCATCTGACAAATAACCTAATGGAGGAATGGTGAAATATGGTACTAGACTCCCTCAGACATCTAATAGAATCCATGTCAGAGTGTGTATAGGCTATTATTATTATTATTATTATTATTATTGTTGCTCTTATATTATTTCTCCCTGATTGGGGGATTCCACTCCGTGATGGGTACTGCTACCAAGTACACAGGGTGGTTGTAATGTCTGGTGTTACTGTTGGTCAAGGAACTCTCTGACTATCTTACAGGTGTTCAGGATTGCAACTTTCTGGAGTTCATTGTAGGTATTCTCTGGAAGACTTATTGCTGCTAGGCTGCTATGTAGGGTCTTTGGCGCACCATACTGGTGGTCGACACGATGATCAGGATGGTCGTTACTTCTTGCATATGCCACATCTCCTTGACCTCGTGTCTCAGGTTCATGTACTTCCTAATTTTTTCCTCATGGGTTTTCTGGACATTGCTAGTGTTGGGCACCACTATGTCAATCAGGTAGGTAGCCTTTTTCATCTTGTCCACAAGGGTTATGTCTGGTCTGTTGTGCAGGATGGTCTTATCCATTATTATGGCATGGTCCCAGTACAGCTTGTGGGTAGGGTCTCTAGTACTGTCTGGAGTTCATACTTGTAGTAGGGTACACTTTCTTTGGTCAACTGGTATTATTATTGTTAGCCATATGGTGCAAGACAGCCTGAGGCTTATGTTGCACCAGCCAAAAAAAAATATTTGAGTTACACTGAGAGAGAGAAAGAGAGATAGCAAGAGTCAGAAATAGAAGGGAATCACCAAGAAAGAGAAGAATGATATCTGATATCCAGCTCAGGATCCAGGGTGTGCCAAGCCCATACTTACCAGATGTGAGTTCCTGGGGTTAATTCGGACAAAAGGTGGCCCTACTAGGTCCCGAATAATGGTTTTAATTTTTCCAGTGAGTGTATGTTAACATTTGCATGTTGCGTTTAGGGAAGAATATGGAATAACTCACTGGATTGGAATCCCTTCTCTCTCCATCTGCAATCTGCTAACTACAGCCCCAGTTTAAGAGACTCAAAGAATTCCTTTGGCCTCAAACAGAAATCAAGCCCAACTTTTCTAAATGAGTAGCATATATCAATAGATCAAACCGACTAAGCTTACCATATTGTAACCAACAAAAGTATATGTAGGACAGTCAAAAAAAGTAAAATTTAATCGTTTTAAAAATAAAATTTTTAAATTTTATTTAAAAAAAAACAAACATAATCCATAATTACTTACTGCCACCATGCAGTGAGTAATTAAATTAGTTTTCAATTTTTTAAGTTCCCTTAATTTGAAGTTTGACATTTAAGAAAAAAAAAATCTGTTATACTTTAGGCATATTTAATACAAGGCGTGGCTATTAAATAATGAGACGCAGTAAAATAAATATAATGAAATATTTTGTACCTTAGAAAATATGCTTTGTGCGTTGCGTTGCATTATATCATCCAAGTTTCTTGCGACGACCGACTAACTGGTTTTAAAATAAATTTATTAAAATAAAAAATGATATGTACATAAGATAAAACAGAAATAAAATAAGATAAAAATGTTAAAATACAATAAGATAAAAGCATTAAAATACATAGCTTTCGAAGCGAAGTGCCTCTTCATCAGCTAGTCGATGAATGGTGTACTTCAGTATGTATGTGGTGCCTCCGTAGCCATGTGGGAAGGAGCAGCAGTGCGTAGCACACGCTTCTTGATTAGACCGGGGTTGGAGCCCGTCACCACCAAATACAGAGGATGCGGAAAGGTCAGGGAATGACCACCGCATATTCTCGGAGCAATATGGCCTTAGTTGCTAATGCTCCTAAAAACCAAATAACAACAACAACAACTTCAGTATATATTGATGGTTACAATAGCACAAGTCAGCTGGGCATGATCATGTATCACGAGTCTGGTGTCGGTAAAGCAGAATTACGTACATGTGATGATTGCCAGCGCTCATCGCACTGCAATACAGTACATTCTATAATAGGGTGTAAGTATATTCCCCTCATGCGATTCATAGTACTATTATTGGTGGCTATGTGTAGTGCTTCAAGCCATGAGCGCTGGCGGTAATCACGTGAATAGTCGACGATTTCAATATCCCTGGGTTGAGCAGCACAATCTTGATCCCCAATGGGATATTGAAATCGTCGACTATTCACATGATTACCGCCAGTGCTCATGGCTTGAAGCACTACACATAGCCACCAATAATAGTACTATGAATCGCACGAGGGGAATATACTTACACCCTATTATAGAATGTACTGTATTGCAGTGCAGTGAGCGCTGGCGATCATCATGTGTACATAATTCTGCTTTACTGACACCAGACTCGTGATACATGATCATGCCCAGCTGACTTGTGCTATTGTAACCATAAATATATACTGAAGTACACCCTTCACCGACTAGCTGATGAAGAGGCACTTTCATTACCTTGTTTTTCTGGCAAGTTTCAGAAAAACAGGGTAATGAAACCTGTTTCACTACAAAGCAAATGAGCATGTTGGAATGTGACTTGGCAGACTAGGGAAAGGTATAAGGTCAACTGCTATTCCTTTGTCTCACAGTTGGCACTTGGTGTGTAGTGGCTGAATGTGCAGTCTCATTATTTAATAGCCTCACCTTGTAAGCAAATACATGTGTTCTGTGATAAAAGAAATAAAAATATATTACTCGTATCATAATATGTACATGATATTTTAATTAACTTCATACTAAAAAGAGATTCAGGCCATAGTTCCCTCTAATTTTTTTACTCAGTGGATGGAATAAGTATCATTTTGCATGCTTACCTCATGCTGTTGCATGACTGATCACCATACAAAAATTATTAATAATTCGTATTATATGTTTACGATTTTTACATGTGAATTGGAAAATAAACATAAATGATATAATCACACAGATATTTATAAGTATAAGGATTAAATAGATTTTACAAATAAGGCATAAATACATAAAGGCATTTTTAAGAGTGAAGTTGGTAACTACAAACCAGTTAGTTTGAGTCCAAATGGTAGGGAAAATCTTGGCAGCAGTGATTAAGAGTGCAATCCAGGGACATTTAGATATAAATGGCATTCTGATGAAGGACACACAAAATAGTTTTTTTGACAGTTATTCACGAGTTGAATGTAGGGAACAATTTTGACATACAAGTATTTATTTCGATTTTAGCAAGGCATTTGACTTAGTCCCTCATGAAGGCAGAAGGGGGTGATTAATAGATATTCTAAGGTTCCCCCAAAGATCAGTTCTTGGACCACTGTTGTTTCAGAATTTCATAAATATCAACAAAGGGATAGAGGGTATAATGCCAAACTTTGCAGATGTAAAGATGGGAGAGTTGTTAATTATCAGTGCCAAGCAGTACTCTTTTAGGTTTACTTGAACAGGCTTCAGGAGTGGTTAGAAAAGTGGCAGCTATGTTTTACTACATCATAATGCAAGGTCTTTCACTTGAGGAATGACAACCCCAAAATAACTTGTACACTTGTTGGAGCTGAATTAAAAACAGTGGAGGAAGAACCGGATTTGGGAGTTATGATATGGGCAGATATGAACTTCTCTGAGCAGTGTAAACAGGCAGCTAGGAATGCCATGGTGTACTGTCTATGATTTATCAAACAGATTTATCACAATCACTATACATAAAAGAACATTTCCAGCTGCGAGGTTTCATTCCAAATTGTAAGACTGCATTTGGAATACTGTAGCCAAGTATAAGGACCTCATCTGAAAAAAAAAGACACTGAGATTCTTGAAAGAGTTCAAAGGCAGGCAACTTGCATGGTGAGATTGGCAAAATGGAAACTGTACAAGAAAAGACTGATTATGTGGGCTACATAGTTTGGCAACCAGGCATCTTAGAGGGGGACCTGATTGAGGTTTATAAGGCTATGAGAGGGGGTAAGTAAAATGGATGAAGGCAGAATTTTCACTGTTATAAAGAATTCATAGGGGCCATTAAATTCAAATTATAGAGGAAGAGTTTTAGTCTACATTGTAGGAAGTTTTATTTTAGCCAGTGAGTTGATTATTGGAACAAGTTGCCTCTGCATGTAGTTGTGGATGACATTTTGAAGAAATTCAAAGGTCAAATGGATAGATACTTGTGCGAGGAGAAAAGTGCATAATTTGTATTTTCTTATCTACCTTTTACTCTTGTTTTTGGCCAGTGCAGAAAAAGCCTGTGGCTTCCTTGAACTACATAGCATATACTAATACTAATATAAAATTATCACTTTGAAAACCAGTCTTGACAGTTTTAATAAATTTTATAAGCTGCGCTGTGAACATCCTAAAAATAATCCTTGAATTGTATGATAAATAAAAGTTATGTAAAAGTGCTCGTGAGTCTTGAGTCAAGAATATCTCGGCCTCCGTAGCCAAGTGGTCAGGAGCGGGAGTGCAGCAACACACGCTCTTTGAGTAGACTGGGGTTCAAGCCCCTGACTGCTGAATATGGTCGATTTGCCGACCCGCACTGGACCAGCGTGGCAGATTATGGTCCATTTCCCTCAACATGAATTGTTGAGGAAGCTTCCATCCTGCAGTGGGTTGATATTGGCTGCACTTTACTTTTTTTTTTTTTTTTTTTTACTGCTTATTTTCAGTAACACAAAAAATTTAATTTAATTAGTCTTTTTGAAAAGGCAAACTTGTTGAGTTTTAAAATAAAATTATTGAAGAGTATTGGCCTGTTAAGCCCAAAATTATTTACGTTTTTAATAGAAACTAAGGTAGAATATACATATGAATCGTGCCTTCTGTCTATTTGATAAATATTTTTACAATAATTAATTTAAATAATTATTTAAATTTTATTTTATGTAGTCAGTAAAAATCCAGTTTTATTTACATATTTTAGATGTTTTATGTGCACACGCACGCATGCACGTGCAAACACGCACGCACGCACGCACGCACACACACACACACATGCGCGCGTGCATTAGGAAAAAAAAATTATGTGCAGAAAAATCACTATACATAAAAGAACATTTCCAGCTGCGAGGTTTTATTCACCAAATTTACAAAGAAAATTAATCTATTTTAGACGAAAATAAAAATTAAAGTAATAATTAAAATCTATAACCAAAGTTATGTGTATGAAAGAATCATTGATTTTTAATCACAGTGCTCGAGGTAGATAATTCCTGATTTAGATTTTTTTAAATAAGACAAGGCAATGAAATCTCTTATTAGTAAGGGTTAAAAGGTATGTTTTCCCTGAAAAACAATTTCTTTGAATTGTTTATTCTGTGGTTCTACCAGGTTTTCCTGCATATATAGTCCTAACAGATATAACAGAACATAATTTATGTTCCAGTAATAGAAATCTCTGGCAGGTGTAGCATATCCAGTTGCATTCCAGAATGTAGTGTGCACTCAAAAAATTTAGTGTGTGACACTGCTCAGAGAACTTCTTGTTAGCCTATACAATTACACTCTAGGTTTTTTTCATTCTCTACTAATCTGAGTGTAGTACCACCCAGTTGATAATAAAGCTTTTACAGTTACTTGTAATTTAGTAAAGCTTTTGATAGTGTTTCACATGAACTGTACAGATATGAGCAGTGTAGTATTTAAAGGGCAAGGTAGTGTAATGGATAAAGGGATGGTTGAATGGTAGGAGACAGAGAGTGATTATTAATGGACACTTTTTTTGATGGATTAATGTTATGAGCTGGATTCCACATGGTGTATAGTTATTTCAAGATTGAGGTCTAAGTTTGCTGTTGATACAAAAGTGTGCAGGTTAGTTAATGAAAGTAATCTGGGTATGCTAGTTCAACAAGATCCGGATTTCAGCTGGGTTTATTAGCTGAAATCCAGTTGTTGCCATTTTTCATCCCATTCTGCCTTGGGTGGACCTGGCTGAAAAATGGTAATTGAGGTTTAACTCTGATAAATGTAATTGGGTAGTAGTAATCCAAGAATATAAGGATTTAGTGTTAGTATTAGCATGGAAGTCACAGGCTTTTGCTGCATCGGCTTAAAAAATAATAATAATAAAACTAAACTGTAATGTTTTAAAAAATAAAAATAAAATAACCTATGTGTTTCCTTCCTCACATAGTTAACTTATTCCCATAATTAATAACCTCCTGGCTAAAAGAAAACTTCCTTTTAGATGATCTCATAAGTGTTACTTTCAAAAAATTTCCACTTATGAAATGCGTATGTAACAAAAATTAAATTTTCTTGGAACGGCACTGTTTGAAAAAACAAAACTCTTTGAACATGTGCTGCCTCACTCATAAATGAGTTGACATCATTAAGAACAGGCTGTCTGGCTGGCTTGCCTTAGACTGAAGAGGGTGTTGGGTTATCTGCAGCTTAGTTTTCCTCATAATCATGTTATATGAATTATTTGGTATTAAAAGAAATGGGAGATCCATATTATAAGACCTGTTATGGGAGGATGATATAATCTCAAATTTGAAAAATAATTATCTATTATTATATTATCTATTAACTGAACTAATAGTTATAATCTATTAGTATAGAAGATTATCTATTAACTATTTAATAGAGTTTTTAATAGACAGTACAGTTAATAGATAATTATCTATTAACTGTACTGTCAAAATTAATTGAGAGAATAAAAATTATCACTATTAGTTAATTTTGACAGTATAGTTAGTTTCATAGAATTTAGTATCAAATAAATATTAAAACTGTGTAATTAGTTAAAATTTTGTATCAGTTTAACTTTTACTAGCTAGCTTTACTAAACTTATTTATTTTTTATTGTAAAGTTTATTTATTTTTAATATAACTTTTTTAAAATTTTTAAATTAATGACAGAAATATTATATTAATTTTTTTAGTATATGGAGTTCCTCATTATCCAGTGCAAAACCAGGTCAGACCCCCAGTGCAAATAAAAGAGGAAGATATCAAACAGGTATTAAATCTCATTTTCAGTTTTATTTCAAAATTAGTCCTGAAATGCAGTTGTTAATGGCATTATTAGTGTTATACTTTCTACTGAAATATATCATCATCTTATTCCTATTCAGTGTATGAACACAGTATTTTTAAGTTTTGTTCCTACTGCTTTCACCAACACCACAGGGCTTTTAAATTCTATAAATATTATGTAATAGCTAAGGTAGTAATAGTAATGGTAAATAATGCAAGAAAGCAAGCTTATATAGCATCAGCTAAAAAAAAAAAAAAAAAAACAGTTTACCCATCCATAGCCTCCAAGAATTTGTCTAGTTCTCCCTTGAATTTATTAAACCTGCCCACTTCAACAACAACAACAGATGGAAGTATGTTCCAACAATCAACCACCTGCTGGCTGAAGGTAAACTTCTACACATCTATCCTGCAACCATCCTTCTTCAACTTGAATATATTCCCCCTCATGTGTGTAGTCTCAGCAAGTTGAAGAATACCGTTGACATTCAGCTTGCTGAGACTACACACAGATTCTTGAGATGACGTAATTTGCAGAACTGAAGTCTTTCTAGTTAAGAGCACCCTTTTGTTCCCTTCACTAATTTGGTTGCCCTTCTCTGCACCCATTCCAACAGATATACATCCTTCCTAAAGTGGGGCCTTTGAGACCCGTATATAGTACTGAAGATGCAGCCTAACCATGTCCTTATACAAACGGATAATCACCTCCTTATCCCTGCTAGCAAAGTTTCTGTATGTTATTGACAAAACATGAGCTGTCCTGGCCACATGTCTGCACTGCTCAGAGAATTTCATGTCTGACTGCACAAGTAACCCCAGGTATTTTTCATTCTCCATTACCCTCAGTGTAGTACCACACAGTTGATAAGTTACTCTTGGGGTTACTGCTACCCGTGAGCATACCTTGCAATTGTCAGTGTTAAACTTCAACTGCCATTTCTCAGCCCATTGATCCAATTTCCCTCAATCTTGTTGCAGTAGTTCACCCTGATAACTGTCGTTAACTACCCTACCAACCTTTGTATCATCAACAAACTTAGACATTAAACCTGATATACCTTCATCAGTATCATTGATAAATATTAAAAACAACAATGGACCCAGCATTTGAACCCTAGGGAACTCATCTAATAATATTAGTCCACAAAGAGCAGTGCCCATTCATAACCACTCTCTGTCTTCTTCGACTTAACCATCACTTTATCCATAGCAGTAACTTGCCCTTAATGCCACATTGCTCCAGTTTGTATAGCGGTCTTTTATGTGCAATAGTATCAAATGATTTCCTGAAATCGAAGTATACGATGTCAAAATTATTTTTTGAATCCAATTCTTTTGTCACTACATCTTAGTAACCTATTAGATTTGGTTAGACAAGGCCATCCCTTGACAAATCCATGCTGTGATTGCAGTTTAATTGCATGCCTATCCACATGGTCCTGCATTACTTCTTTAACCAATGATTAAATTATTTTTCCTGGAACAGACATTGAGCTAACGGGTCTGTAATTACTCACGTCATCTTTTGATCCCCTTTATGAATTGGGGATATATTCGCACTTCTCCAGTCCGTGGGGACATCCCCTGAATCCAAGGATGCTCTCATAATTATGGCTAAGGTTTGCTTACCTCCTTTGCTGCCTCCCTTAATATAATTGATAGATTCCATCTGCCCCAGGCACCTTTTTTTTGTCTATCTTTAACAATTTATCCTCCACTTTCCTTTCAGTTATCACAAATTCATTTAGTTCCTTGTTAGAGTTTGATAAGCTTCTGGCATCCCCTTCCTTAAAAGAATTCCTCATGTATGAATGTAGATGCAAAATACCTATTCAATTTGTCTGCAACCTGAACAGGGGTATTGTATATAATTTTACATTCCTTTGAGAGAGAGCTGAGAGCTCTACTCATGTCCAGTGTGGATAAAGTTTTAAAAATGTTTGAATACAGTTGTGAAAAAAAATTTACCTTGGTTGTTATTTATTTCTTCATTATTTATTTTAGTGTATCATTGCATGTAATATTTTTCTTTCACATGGCTTCCATGGTTAATGGATTAGTTTTTTTGAAATGAACCACTTCTACCATGTGGATAATGCAGAATTAGTTTATTAAGTGCTTTGACCTAATTCTTAAACTAATTGCAAAGACAAGCCACAGTCCATCACATTCAAGACTTTTAATAAGTACTTAATTAATAAACTAATTTTGCCTTATCCACAAGGTAGAAGAGTGGCTCATTTCAAAAATTAATCCACGGATAGTTGTCATGTATGCCATTTCCAAATACAGTCAGTCCTCATATAGCACGATAGTTGTGTTCCTAGAAACCCTAATGCAATGCAAAATTGTGCAATATAAATAACAGGCCTTATGGGAAAAATATGGTTAGGTGCCCACCACCCAAGATTGAACACACATTTGTAACCAAAACATTACCAAACACAATAAATAATTGTAATAAAATACGTATTTTATTAAAACTATTACGTAATAAAATATTGCTAATGCTTTTGCTTCTATCGTAAGCAAACTTGTTCTTTGTTTGATCTTCTATCCAAACAGATGACAGCCGTTCTATCTCTTCCAATTCTTTGTGTCTTGATCTAATGGATTTTGTTCCACTTTGAGTTGTTCCTGCTTGAAAGTTGTTTTTATTGTCCCTGCATTCTTTCTAATTATCGGCATTGCATTAGCATTAGCATTAGTAGAGGCATTTGATGCAAGAAAGCAAGCTTATGCAGCATCAGCCAAAAAAATTAATAAATAAATAAAAAATAACCACTTCCACTTCACCCCACTGTTCGTTCGAAATACCTGTCCAGCTGAGCCTTAAACTTATTTAGGCTATCAACTTCCACGACAAGGGATGGAAGTCTGTTCCACCAACCAACCACCCGCTAGCTAAAGGCAAATTTCCTCACGTCTATCCTACATCTGTCTTTCCTCAATTTGAATTTATGCCCTCTCAGGTGATTATTCTGAGCAAGAGGAAGAATCCCATCAGCATTGAGCAAGCTCAAACCATTCAAGGCTTTATACACCTCTATCAGATCACCTCGCTGGTGCCTAGTCTCCAATCTTGTTGCCCTTCTCTGTACTCGTTCCAGCAACTCTACATCCTTCTTGAAATGAGGCCTCCAGACCTGTATACAGTACTCTAGGTGTGGCCCGACCATTGCCTTATACAAGGGAATAAATTTCATATGTTTTCATATAGATTTCATATTTTTTCTCTATCGACAGAGGCAGACTGGCCATAAGCCTTACCGGGGAAACCCTGGTGGCCGGATACGCACACCGGGTGGAAAAGGCCCGGGTTCAAATCCCGTCAATGACGCGAGGAACTTTAATGGGCTTTTTTCACTCCGTGGCTGAGTTAGTTGGTCTCAGGCGTAGATAGCAAGGTTTTCCCCCCAGAAACTGGGGTTTTTCATCCAACAAAACAGACAAATCGACCACAGAACACATGCAATTAACAGACATAAGACACACAGCACGGCAGATGAATTTAATTATTTGGGTGGCCTAAATATAATAGTTTAGTTTTAGTTTTTGGAGGCTCGAAGATGATGGAGGCTAGTGTAATTTTGGCCATAAACGCTAGTATGAGGCTGCAACAAATTTTCCCTGGTAGGAATTTTTGACCCAGTCCGTCTCTGTATATCGATATTGCTTTTCTTTTTCTCTCTGAATCTGTAGTGTCTTCACCAGGATGCTTCTTTTCACACCTTTTAAGTATTTTACTCATTTTTAGGGAATAAAGCACAATCACAAAATGAGGAGGCACGCTTGATACACATAAACAAAGCTGCGCATGTGTAGCAACTGAATAAACAACACCATAAAGGGAGAGACGCTATTAACACCTCACTAGCTTACATTTTCTTAAAGCACATTTCTGGGGGTTACTGCCATAAAACAATAAAAACAATTTCCAGTTGCTTTTCTGCTAGTGGAATCTGTTATAAACTGTTGGTAAAATTGATCTAATTGCATTTGCAATAATACCGATAGCTGGAATTGTGTGGGTTTTTACGTTATTAGGGTGAAATGTTTTTCCCATTCACTGATGTAAAAAACATAAATACTGTACATTTTCAGAATCTTCTCTTCATTCCTATCATGTTGCATTCAGTTGGGATGATTCCACATTTGACTGCAATTTTTTGTAAACACAAAGGCAAATCGTGCATAAGCAAATTCGGTTCGTGTTATATACGATATTGTTCCCCTATTTGTAAATCGTGTATGATCGAATTCATGTAGTGTAAACACATGTTATACATGGACTGACTATATTATATTAATTCCATGATTAATCTTCTTCACAAAAAAAAAGGTAACAAATGATTTAATTCCACAACCAAAATAAAATTTTGTACCTGTACTTAAACATATATTTTTTAACTATACTCAGACACTGGCTTTTTTATCTACCATGTCACACACATGGTCATGAGCTGGATATCATCATTCTTCTCTCTCTTTTTCTCTCTCTCTCAGTAACTTGGCAGGGACTCCATAGCCAGGTGGGCAAGAGCAGCAGTGCGTAGCCACACTTCTTGATTCGACCGGGGTTCGAGCCTGTGACCACCAAATACAGAGGATGTGGAAAGGTCAGGGAATGACCACTGCATATCCCCGGAGCAATATGGCCTTGGTTGCTAATGCTCCTAAAAAACCAAATAACAAATAACAAAATCAGGGTAACTCGGGAATTTTTTTTTTTTTTTGAAATCTTCAGATAAGCCTCTAGGGTTGGGGATATTCGAATTCTTAATAACTGCACAATCTGACACCAACCGTCATTAAATAAAATAAATAAATAGCATTGTGTTATATTAAAATAATAATGATACAAATAAATGAAATAAATAGAATGATATAATTACACCGGATAAAACTGATAAAAAGCTAACTACAATAAAATATGAAATTTTAAACTGCAATGAATAAATTATAATAAACATTGTAGATAAAACACAGGATGATAAAAGCGCTAAAACACCGTAGCTTTCAGAGGCATCTGCCTCCTTTTTCAACGGTGAGGTTTATTGTACAGCACATCCTTTGTCAGCAGGCTCACGGTTCATAGCACGTGTTTCTACAGGAGCATGGGCAGTATTTTCTCCATGTGCCCTGGAACCGGAAATGGCTCGAGAGCATGCCAGGCAGAACCACTCATCCTGTCCAAGAACTACCACCTTGAAGAGGGGATGAATGTAGATTCCCCTATCTCTATTAATGGTATTGCTCTCAGAGGAGCAAATCTGCAAGCTCTCGAGCCATTTGCAGTTCCAAAGTCTGTGTACCTGGTTGACGATAACAGCTTCATCTGGGGAGATTTGGGTGCTCTTCCCAAAAATGTTCTGCCACAGCAGACTTCCCATAATCCACGGTCTTTGTCACTTTCATATGCTCCCCCAGATGATCCTTAAACCGACGTTTCGTTTCACCAACCTAACATTCCCCACAATCCGGGCACCTTATCTCATACACAACCCCACTTGTACATTCCTTTGGTATGTACAAGTGGGGTCATATATGAGGTCCTTGACCTGTGACACAACTGTGTGCAACCTCCACCCTGGCAGCTGCACACACCGTGTCTGGCAATCCCCGAGCTATACGCTCAATTAGGGAGGCGCCTCCGTAGCCAGGTGGGGAGGAGCAGCAGTGCGTAGCACACGCTTCTTGATTAGACCAGGGTTTGAGCCCGTCACAGCCAAATACGGATGATGTGGAAAGGTCAGGGAATGACCACCGCATATCCCGGAGCAATATGGCCTTAGTTGCTAATGCTCCTAAAAACCAAATAACAAACAAACAAACAAATGCTCAATTAGGCCTGGATAGTAGGGAATGTATGCGGTGGGAACCGGTCTCTTCGTTCGTGCTCCACTTCTCAGATATATTTATCTATGATTATCTGTGAGTAGCTACATTTTCTGAGATCCGCTGTGACACGTTTAATTTCTTCTTTTCTATCCTCGGAGGTGCTGCAATGGGACCCAGCCCTATCCAACAATGCCCTAATAACACTGTTCTTATATGATGGTTGGTTTGTGCCATATTGTAATGTGTATATTGGCCCCAGCACATGAGTTTCCTATATACACTGGTTTTCACCCTAGGGCCTTCTCTATGTACCAACACATCAAGGAAAGGAAGGTACCCTCTACTTCCACCTCCGAGGTAAACTGAATAAATGGGGAGAAGCTATTAAGGAAACCAAGCACCTCATCCTCTCTCCCCCTCCAAATAATTGTAAATGTATCATTGACATATCCTTTCCTCGTGCACATGGGGATTGATTGATATTTATTACTTAAAGCAGTCCCAGCCATGGGGAGAACCGACCCATCAAAAATCCTGGCTTCGAGCTCCTCCATAGCTAAATTTGCTATGACAGCACTGATAGGGTCACCCATTGCTGTGCCGTGAACCTGCTTGTACACTGTGGTTTGAAACACCATGGTGGTACTTTTTGAGAGAGACAAATGTCCTCCATGCTTAACAGAGTCCTATTGCTTAGGGTATCATCCTTCTCCAATGCCATTTGTGCACATTGCACCCTGTGGTCAATAGGAATGCATGTGAACAAGGATTTCACATCGAATGATACCATGGCCTCGCCCTCTTCTATAGCCTGATCCCTTATGAATCGCACTAAGTCTCCACTATCCCTGATGTGGAGACTTCGTGCGATTCATAAGGGATCGTTTTTTCGATTTTACCGCACGAATCGCACGTGCGGTAAAATCGGAACTTCCAACAATAGGAGAAATTAGTCTGGCTAAGAACCTGGACAAAGCATGTGTAGGACTGCCTATAAATGATACAGTCGGCCTAAGTGGAACCCCCACTTTATGAATCTTTGGAAGGCTGTAGAACTTAGGTAATTGGCATCCTGTTGCATGCAATGTCCAATAAACATCTTTAGAAATCTTTTCAGCCTTCAACCAACCTTGTAGAGTCTTGTTTACCTGCCGTTCCAAACCCACCAGTGGATTCCTACGAGTAACCCTGTATGTCGCTCTATCATTCAAAAGTTCCAACGCTTTGCTACAATATTCTTCTTTGTCAAGGATCACCATTGACCTACCTTTATCTGTGGGCAAGACCACAATACTACCATCTTGTCTAAGCTCTTTAAGCACTTTCCTCTGACTAATGCTGAGGTTGGAGGGAGCTGCCTGAGCCTGACTCAAAATGGCTGAGGTTCTTGTACGCATTTCATTGGCGACAACAACAGGTAACTTCCTCACAGCTGTTTTGATTCCTATAGCCACTTCTGCAGTTGGCGGATTAGGAGGGATCACCACAAACTTTGTACCTAAGTTTAACACCCCATCTTGTTCCTTAGTTAATTGTTTGCTGCTCAAATTGCATATAAAATTACTGGTCACATTACCACTCTAATACTACGTTCGGCTGCGGCCTCCATTAACCTGTTAAATTTGCCTTTGTCTGTAAATATCTGAAATTTGGGCTGCTTTGGTGGACACTACCCTCATAATAAGCAAAAAATGTACAGGAGTCGCACTACCACTTATTACTCAAAAACAAACCTTTGCGTCTCCTAATATAGTTAAGACTACTATGTAGTTTTCCAATTCAAATGTTTAACACTTTCTTATGGTACCACTTGGGAGCATTCAACAGACGATCATCCTCAAAAGGCAACTTAGCACAAATTCCATGCAGTATAAGCCCATATTCTTTGCAAAGATGCACAAACCTCAAATGTTGTCTCCGCTTGGTTTCCCCAACACTGCATTTCTGTAATTCTCAGATGTACTGTAACACAGGATGGCCATAAATCCTAACCAAATATTCAAATAGGCCTCTGGGGTTGGGAATATTTATATTCATAATAACTGCACAATCCTACACCAACCGTTATTAAATAAAATAAATAAATATATTAAAATAATAATGATACAAATAAATGAAATAAATAGAATGATATAATTACACCAGATAAAACTGATAAAAAGGTAACTGCCTGTACAATAAAATATGAAATTTTAAACTGCAATGAATAAATTACAATAAACAATATAGATAAAACACAGGATAATAAAACCGATAAAAGCGCTAAAACACCGTAGCTTTCAGAGGCATCCACTTCCTTTTTCAACAGTGATACTTCCCATAATCCGAGCTTTATTGTACAGCACATGCTTAAATATCAGCAGGCTCATGGTTCACAGCACGTGTTTCTATAGGAGCATGGGCAATATTCTCCCCCTGGAATCGGAAATGGCTCGGGGGCGTGCCAGGTGGAACCACTCATTCCATCCAAGAACCACCGCCTTGAAGAGGGGATGAATGCCGATTCCCCTGTCTCTATTAATGGTATTGCTCTCAGAGGAGCAAATCTGCAATTTGCAGTGTTTTTTTTTAGGAGCATTAGCAACTAAGGCCATATTGCTCCGGGATATGCGGTGGTTATTCCCTGACCTTTCCGCATCCTCTGTATTTGGTGGTGACGGGCTCGAACCCCGGTCTAATCAAGAAGCGTGTGCTACGCACTACTGCTCCTTCCCACCTGGCTACGGAGGCACATTTGCAGTATGTGCCCAGTCGACGATAACAGCTTCGTCTGGGGAGATTTAATGGTGCTCCTCCCAAAAATGTTCTGCCACAGCAGACTTCCCATAATCCGCAGACTTTAAAGCGTTCATATGCTCCCCCAGACGATCCTTAAACTGACGTTTTGTTTCACCAACATAACATTCCCCACAATCCGGGCTCCTTATCTCATACACGACCCCACTTGTACATTCCCTTGGTATGGGGTTCCTTGACCTGTGACACAACTGTGTGCAATCTCTGCCCTGGCAGTTGCACACAGCGTGTCTGGCAATTGCGCAATACCCGAGTTATATGCTCAGTTAGGCCTGGATAGTAGGGAATGTATGTGGTGGCAACTGGTATCTTCGTCCGTGCTCTGCTTCTCGGATATATTTATCTGTGATCCTCCAGGGGTAACTGCATTTTCTGAGATCCGCTGTGACACATTTAATTTCTTCTCTTCTATCCTTGGAGGTGCTGCAATGGGACCCAGCCATATCCAACAATTCCCTAATAACACTGTTCTTATGATGGGTTGGTTTGTGCCGTATTGTAATGTGTATATTGGCTCCGGCACATGGGTTTCCTGTATTCACTTGTTTTCACTCTAGGGCCTTCCCTATGTACCAACACATCAAGGAAAGGGAGGGTACCCTCTCCCCAGACGAAGCTGTTATCATTGACTGAGCACATAGATTTTAGGACTGCAAATGGCTCGAGACCTTGCGGATTTGCTCCTCTGAGAGCAATACTATTAATAGAGACAGGGGAATCCGCATTCATCCTCTCTTCGAGGCGGTAGTTTTTGGACGGGATGAGCGGTTCCGCCTGGCACGCTTCCCAGCCATTTCCGGGGCACATGGGGAGAATACTGCCCATGCTTCTGTAGAAACGTGCTGTGAATCATGAGCCTGCTGATATTTAAGGATGTGCTGTACGATAAATCTCACTGTTGAAAAAGGAGGTGGATGCCTCTGAAAGTTACGGTGTTTTAGCACTTTTATCATCCTGTGTTTTATCTACATTGTTTATTGTAATTTATTCATTGCAGTTTAAAATTTCATATTTTATTGTACAGACAGTTACCTTTTTATCAGTTTTATCTGGTGTAATTATATCATTGTATTTATTTCGTTTGTTTGTATCATTATTATTTTAATATAACAAAACGCTATTTATTTATTTTATTTAATAATGGTTGGTGTAGGATTGTGCAGTTATTATGAATTTTTTTTTTGGCTGGTGCAGCAAAGTCTCAGGCTTCCTTGCACATCATGTGGCTAATAATAATAATAATGTCTCAGATACTCTGAAGTGACATCAACACTGGTTCATATAGCTAAAGCAGTTTGTGCTTACTGAAAGTGATAAAAGAGAAATGTCGTCCTTTTTTTATCTGAATTAGAAGTATTAAACAGGAAATAATATCTAAAAATATGGATATTATCTCTTTAGAAGTTAGTTTAACAACACAGCACTTGTTGAATGTATAGTTCATATACATGGAGCTGCATGATTAACTTATGGTGGCAAAAATGAAACTTAGCAATCATGACAAATTTGCTGAATTTCTTCACAGCACAAATATTATTTTTCTCACATTGACTAAATTAATGTATTACCCATCTATTTGTGAATGTCTGCCACAATGAAACTAAAAGGTTAATAATATTTTAAATGAGAATTATTAAAATTCTACACAGTGTTAAGGGTAATTGATTAAAATTTCCTTTGCTTAATTAATACTTATATATTATTAATTTGTATAGATATATTGAACCAGTTTAAATTGACCTAGTGAGGGGTCTTTATCTGCTTTCATTGCAGAGAGTGTATGCAACTTAACTGCCAAGGCAGTGTTCTGATGGGCATATATGAGGGCTTCAGAAATAGGGTTAATGCCTTTGAAGAAATTGAAAAAAGTGCCTTTTAAGCACTCCCCCAGCACAGTTCTGGAAACCACACTCATGCAGCACAAAACACGAGATCCTCCATGTCAGAGTGCAATATTCCTACAGATGGTAGCAATTGTTGGTGACTTTATTGTCAAGGAAATGGGAAATATAATTTGTGAAAAAGGATAATTTTAATATTAGTATTAGCCGTATGGTGCAGGGGGACAAGAGGCTTTTTCTGCACTGGCCAAAAAAAAGAGAAAAGGAGATTAGTAAAATAAAATAAAACAAACCACTTATTTCACTCCTCATACTTCCACCCATGGATGCAACTTATTTCAGTAATTAACAACTCATATTGTTGATTGGCTAAAAGGAAGCTTCCTGCAATCCATTCTGATCTTCGTCCTTTGTAATTTGATTTTATAGCTCTGAGTTCTGGAATCATGTATAACAATGGAAATTTCACCCTAGTTCATTTTACTTTCTTCACTCGGAGTTTTGTACACCCCGATCAGATCTTCTCTAAGGTGCCCGGTTACCAAACTCTACAGCCTACATATTTGAGGTCTGTACTCATATGGATGGCCCTTTGCCAGTCTCATCAGGTGTCTTGCCTATCTTTGAACCCTTTCAAGAAGGTCGGTGTCTTTCTATACGTGTAGTCTCCATACATGAACACTGTTCCAAGTACAGTCTTCCAATTGCACTATACAGTGTTTTACAATTGCCTTATGCAGTGGGATTATGACATCCCTATCTCTGAAAGTAAGTGTACTTTCAGCAGAACTTAAGCCTTTCTTGGTAAGTGCACTCCTTTGTTCCCCTTACCAATCTTGTCGCCCTTCTCTGTACTCATTCCAGCAGATCTACATCCTTCCTAAAATGAGGCCTCCAGACCAACCTGTATGCAGTACTCAAGGTATGGCCTGACCATTGCCTTATACAAAAGGATAATCACCTCCTTATCCCTGCTAGCAAAATTCACTTTGCATTACTAGAACTCTTCTGTCTAAAGTCCAAATTATCTAATTCCTTATATTTATGTAAATACCAAATAACAATTGTAAATATTTTTGTAGATCAATACTGATATTGTATATAATATTGTAACTGTATTTTGTAAGTATCCTTTTGGCACCCTTATAGCTTGCATGCTGATCAGGAGGTGATTATAAAAAAGCAATAAACAATAAATAATGATAATATTTAAAGCCTTCAACACTTCGATCAAATCTCCTCGCAGGTGCCTGGTTTCCAAGCACTGCAATTTTCAGAATTGAAGTCTTTCATAGTAGGGTGAAAGTAGAGTCAAGGACAAAAAATAATCTATTTTTGTCCTTGACTATTCTTGTTATTCTTCTGGGCACCTGTTCTATGTTCTTAAAATGAGGCTTCCAGACCTATGTGTAGTACTCAAAATGCAGCCTAACCATTGCTTTATATAGTGGGATAATTGCTTCCTTGTTCCTGCTATTAAAATTTCTGTATATTATTGACAGAAATTGCCTTCTTTACTATCATTAATAAATATTGAAAATAATGAGCCAATCGCTGAACTCTGGGGGATGCTACCAATAACATTAGGCCAAGAAGAGTAGTGCCCATTAGTAACCACCCTTTGTCTTCTACCACTCAACAATCTCTTCACCCATAGCAGTACCTTGTCCATAATGCCACACTGCTCCAACTTGTAATCTTTTGTGTGGAACATTGTGTCAGAAGGTTTACTGAAATCTAAATATATGATGTAAATATTATTTGCATCCAGTTCCTTTGTTATTGTGTCATAGTAGCTAATTACATTAGTCACACAAACTCCTCTTAACAAGTCTGTGCTGTAATTTCTATAATTGCATTCCTTTCATGATGATCCTGCCATACTTCTTCAACAACTGACTCCATTATTTTCCTCGAAACAGAAGCTTACAGGTCTGTAATTGCTTACATTGTCCTTTGATTCCCCTTTGTGAATAGGAGAGACATTTTCACATCTCCAGTGCATAAGTACCTTCCTTTCCCTGAATCCAAAGATGCTCTCATAATTATGGCCAGTGGTTTGCTTATCTCTCTCTCTCGCCGCTGCTTTTAATATAACTGGATAGTTTCCATCAGCCCCGAGGTGCCTTATTTACTTTTAGTTTCAACAATTTCTCTTCCACTTTCTTAATGATGTAATTACTTTCTCACAACATCATTTAGCTCCTGGTTATAACTTTGTTACTTCTGGTGTTCCTGTACTTAAAAGGTTCT
Organism: Mastigoproctus giganteus; assembly: GCF_048544385.1. NCBI lineage: Eukaryota > Metazoa > Arthropoda > Arachnida > Uropygi > Thelyphonidae > Mastigoproctus > Mastigoproctus giganteus. The sequence goes on along the minus strand of NC_143583.1, from coordinate 68,539,417 downwards.
TTACATCTAAATGAAAATGCTAAATATTTAGTACTGTAGATGCAATATTGACTTCATTAATCCAGTTCACTACCCCACTTAAATTTAAAAATATCTATTATAATTATGTTAGTGTGAATTTTAATATGCATCCAGTATAGTCTTTTGTTTCAGCCAGCATCATTGATTAGAGAAGTATAACTGTGAAAAAAATCTAAATAATTCCTGCTTGTGTATAAAATATGTTATGCCTGCACCTGTTTAATTTTTCCATAGAAAATTTCTAGTTTCAGCTTTGATTTCTCTTGTGTCATATCACTATTCATTGGAAATGCACAATCAGAAAAAAATTTTTTAGATAACAAGACTGCATTTACTAAAGATTTCTTTTTACTATCCAATATAGTGTCAAAATAAAGAATAAAATTATAAAGCATGCTATTATAAACTATTTTTTTTTTTTTCTTCTAAAAATGAGCGAGTGTTTCTCACTGTGCTGTTGTACTGTTATGACTTTTTTTTTTGTGTACTTGTTAAGAGGGTTGACATTAGAATGTAGACCATTCATTTATACTAGTGAAGTGAAATTTGGAAGTTATTGGAACATTTGATCTTTTTTTTTATGCAGACTGTTAATTAAATGATCATTCATCTCTTTATGAGCTTTTTTTATATTTTAATTTTCAGAGAATGATTGAGTTCTTTATATTAAAATCCAAACTTTTTTCAAAGTTATTGTTACCCTTTTGTTTGCATACCTATTCTCTATATTCACCTCTGAATGAGGTGAATATAGTCATGGTGATTTTCTACTCTAATCATGGTGATTTTCTACAGGTTGAAGAAATGTTTCCTAATATGGATAAAGAAGTTATCAAAACTGTGATGGAGAGTAATGGGGGTAATAAAGACCGCACTATCAATGCCTTGTTGACCATGAGTTCAGAGAGCTGAACTACTCCATGTACCAGCAGCTACTTTTTCAACATTGTTAAACAAATGAGATTTTGTATGTAGTTAATATTTGTGCAGAGTTTTGCATCAGAAAAGGACTTGTGTATTTATGCATTGCTCTTGAAAAATCATAAATGCAGCTACAAAATAGTTTCTTTTTATGGATTGTATAAAGTTAGTACTTTCATATCTCCTTTACACCTTTTATAATACGGTTGTGAGTTCTTATATACAGAATTACTGGTATGTGTGTGTGTGTATGCATGCACACACAGATACATATATCTTCAGAGGTATCATTTAATAAAAATTTATCAATAATCCTATCAAATTGATAAAACAGTTACAAGTATTCTAAGAAAACTATTCTATAGGGTGTATAATAATGAGTTTGTCTACTTCTTATTATATTCTTTTGCGTTAATATCATATAAGGATAAGTGTTATTGTTTGCACTTTATATTTATGAGCTCTCAAAAGGGTATTTACAAAGTTTCAGTTGGTGTATTTGATTTTTTAAAATATATTACACTTTCTATTTATTATTATTATTTTGTAGATTGCTTGCATGGTATTTGGTTGCTATTTGTTTAAATGTCTATTTATTTTGTTAAGCGGCCAGTATCTAGAACACATTCTGATAATCATAATTAATGATTATCTGTTTTGATTGTTGTTGTTAATGTTTTAAAGTTAATTTTATGCGTATTAAAGTAATAGTTTCGTGTAAATTGTCATTCCTTTATGAGAAGGAATCTAAGTCATGTAAAATAATAATGATTCATCTACAAACCAAACTGATGTTTGAAACCAAAGATATGTGAATGAATTTGGAGAGTAAAAATTTACATCTGATTAAATATGTAAACATTTAATCAGATTAAATTACTTGAACATCCATGATTTTCATCAGCTTATGTCTCATGAGTAAGTCAATAAATTAAACTTTATAGCACGATTTCATTTATATAAAAAAATTTCAGACTTGAAAGGTATTCTGATATCTGTGGAAAATTAATACCTCTGTGAAACATAATAAAATAAAATTAAATTATAAGCATAAGTTAAATCTCCTTAGTTTAGTACGTAGCTATACTATTGAGAAAAGTTTGAAATAATCTTTGAGGTGCCTCATGATTATAATAGTAATATTTGTTAGTGCTGCCTGCTTATGAATCATAAGACTGTTTGAACTGTTACTGAATACTTGAAATGAAACTGCAAACAAAATAATAATATTTGTAACAACAAATAGTATTTGAAATAGAAAGAAAATAGTACTACAAATGGTGATATTCCAAACAGTAACCTGAGGAGGTTTCAGAGGAAAACCCTGAGGCAATCTAGAGCCTAACCCCAGAACCAAGAAATCATTACCTAATCTTACACAATTTTAGCCAGTCGATAAATAGTGACACCTGGGTCCAGAATACCTGGTCAAGCATATATAGTTGTAATGAACATACATAAGAAATAGTTGTTGGTTTGGTTTTTTGGTGCTTTTGTGATGATGCAACAGCAAGATCACAAGTAAATGGTTTATCTTAGTACCTCTATTAAATATTTTATGGCAACTTTGTTTGAATTAAATTAAGATTGAATAGTAATGACAATTAAGAGGTAGACCATCTTATTTCTAATTTTGCAGTCACTGAAGATGTAGAAGAGAAAACATCTGCAAAATGTATGATTATTATATTCTATTAGTAAGAAATAAATTCTAAACTTTACACAAGTGAAGTGCATTTATTTCAAATATTTAGATTGAGATAACTTGTGCAGCATGCCATTCAAACATTATATTAGAACTGTTGCCGTTCATTATTTTTATTAAGTTATTTTAGAGGAATGATATTTAAAAAAACTTTTCAATAATTTTTAATTGGTAAATGACATAAAAAATTCATAAATTAGTTGTATATTGGACATTATGCAAAAAGCAAATTTTTGGTATATTGCTGAAACTATTTTCAAACAATTTCTAGTATATTTTGAATCTATTAAGATGACTTGGGATATTACTTTTTATAGATTCTATTCTGAAAATAGTAACATTGTTCTTCAAATATATTGTGTCTGAAAAATTCTTTTACCTTTAACTACAAACAATGATATCCCAACCTGTTACCCTATTTTCTTTATTATTAATCAGCTCCTTTTTTTCTAGTTTTCATTTTTGTCATATGCTTGGTTATTTTGTTGGCTGTTAAAGGCTTTTCCTCAACGAAGACAGAATCTGCTCATTGGAATTGTACTATTTGGGCTTTTCTGAAGAAAACTTTGATTCATATTTCACATTTTTCACATTCATTATTCATTATTTGCAATCAGATATATTAAATATTTGTCACCAAATTACTTAGTTGCTTAATTTTTTAACTTACTTTTTTGTAATGTATTTTTTGTGCACTGTCTTGTAACATGATTGTATATCAGGATTGTTTTGTTATATTGTTTCAACAAAGAAAATCCTCCTCTTCTCTTGAATCCTCTCATGAATATAGGCCTGTTTGCTTGATGATCTCACTTTTACATTGCTCCAAAGGCCCTATTTGATTTGTAGTTTAATGTTTTTTTGTGTGTTTCCATTAAATATTCTTATAGCTTGTTGTTTTGACCTGTCAATGGTTATGCCCAAAAACATTGTAGTGGAGATGGTGCAAGACCTGACATATGGCAAATTTTTTTTTTTTTAATTTATGGACAAATTGAATTTTTTTTTTTTTTTTTTTTTTGAATTCTCCTTGTTGCTTACCAGCATATATCTTTTTAATATATTTCAGTACATTTGCATCATTTCTGCATAGGTCAATTTTTTTAGACAAACTAAATTGTCTAAATTGGAAATTTTGTCTATATATTCTTTTTTGTCACATTTTTTTAGATAAAATTTGTATAGTGGCATCTTTATTGTAACATCTCATAGTGTGCCACTGTACAAACTTCAATTTGTTTAAAAAATTCACCTATGTACAGTGGTGGATTTAGCACTTGAGAGGCCCCAGGCACAATTCAGTTTTGAGGCTCCCCTCTAAATATTTTTGGTACCACTACAGTGTGCATTCTACGTGCATGTTTTTACTATAGCGCACGCTCTAGATTTGGTGTTGCAGTTTTAATCATTTTGGTTGCGCATATCTTTCATACATATTTTAACTAATGTTTAAATGAAAAAATGGCACAACTAAGCATTAATGATAATACGTATTCTACTTCAGATTCACTTAGTTCGCATAGATATTTCATATAATATGTAGGGATATTCACATAAGAGTTTATTAACTTCTCATATTAAATTATAGTTTTGTTCAGTAACGGTAATAAAGATGAGTGTAAAAATTAAAAATGAAACAATTTTATTTTTTTTTCGAGACCAAATAAAATAGAGGGGGCCTCAATTTTATTTGAGGCCCCCTCTATTTAAGAGCGCCTGTGTGGAAATCCGCAACTGCCTATGTATAAATGATGCAAATGCACTGAACAGTCCCATAGTCTGAATTTTATATAGTTTGAAGCTTTCTGCCTTAAAATATTATTAGATTTCAGTACTTATTTAATGTAACTTTTTAATTTTTAATAAAAAAATTTTAATATTTAAAAAATGCTGTGTTGATTTAAAAAAAAAACCAAAAAGTTTCTTTTGAAAAAAAAAAAATGCCCATAAAATATAAGCATGAAATTAATAGTCACCTCCTTCTACAAGAAACTGTCAAGAGCATGACATTTGGAAAATTGTGTGCTGATTTTTTCCACTTAGAATTCTGTTTAGTATACTTCTGTTTTTCTTTTTTATGAAAACCCCAAGCATGAGAGATAATAGGACCTATAGTACTTAGTACTGTGCATGGGTTGAAAGTTGAAGATGAAAGAAAATACTTGTTGACTTGAATTTCTGTAGACTGTAATTTTCAGGAAATGCATATGAAAGGAGGTTGTTCCAGAAAACGGAAGTTGAAGTAATAAATGAGGTAGAATAAAAGTTGGTTCTGTGAGTTTGAAGTTGGAGAGTAAAAGGATGCTGACTGAACATGGCATATGTTTGAACTTGTTTGGAAGACAGATTGGGAATTTTAGAAGCCAACTTGGAGGAACAACCTCCTTTCATATGCATTTTCTGACTTTGTTAGAGATGGGTCATTAATTAACCTAATTGCCCTCTTTTGAATGGATAAGCTGAATTAGTGTTATCCCACTAATTCAGATTTCAAGTGATGGCATTGCATTGGCAATTTAATTATTGAAAAGGAAGTTTGGTTTACTTGTACCACAGAACGAAAGTGATTCATGGCAGTTGCATCACGCCTTGAGAGATCAAAGCCTTAACGGACTTCTGCCTTTTTACACAAAGTTTATTTGCATGTTGCTGTGCTTTATTGCAAATGGGTATACTATTTTAATGAGGTGCAATGGTTTGAATATAATTTTTGTATAGTGTGTTGCACAGGAAATGTTAAGAAATGCTCTTTTTACATTAAATTCAATGTAATGTAAAAGAAGTGGCATCCTTACAAGAAGGAGTGCCACAATTTTTAAGCTATGTTTCCCATTATTTCATTAAGATGATCTAAGGAGGGCAACACATACCGTAGAAGCAAATTAGGATACAATGCAAAATATCTGTGATCCAGTTTTAACTTTGTTGTGTATTGTTGCATAAATATGTACAAAAAGAGTTTAACTTTTACACAGGAAGAATGCTTCTCCCTTATTTTAATAGAATTCTGTACTTTTCCTTATTTTGTCAGAAAATTTTATAACAACCAGTTGAATGGCTTTTATATTTGCCAAAACATATTTTAGGCAAAATAGTATTTATTAACGTACAGAAATATTAGTTTCTGGAGAAAACTATTCTCATTGTGTAGTGTGTGATATAATTTTTTTAGTTTAAGTGATTAAAATATTTTTTGCTGTGTGTAGCTTTCTTTTTATATGTTACGAGTTATGGCCGTTTCCCTTCTGTAGCAAATCTTCTGTTCACATATGGCAGTAGAAATATAGCAAATTTTTGTACTCGCATTTTGGCAGATTTCATTGGAAAATCAGGATAATAACATTTAAGTTATGAATGCCAGAAAAGCTGTGTTTTTGTTCTTTTGATAAAAAGAAAAATAATTAGAATTTTAAAATATTTTCATTACTTAAAATATACACTAATTTTACTTTTTGGCCTGTTGCAAAAACTACTTAGAAGTCACTGGCTGAGGTATATTAAAAAGTTTTGGGAACTTAACTAATATTTGGGAAATGATGATGCTTACCAACTATTTAGATGGATCTGCTACAGTATCCTTGAATACACTTCTGCAACTTCTGGAAGCATTTCTGATAGGCATTCTTTTGGAATGTGCCAATAGTTCCTGAATAATTTTCTTAGTCATTGCAAAATTCTTTGACTCTTCAAAGGGGCTTTAACAAGTCCACTGCCTTTGCACCTATAAGCATAAAATGGTACTAGGAGTGATGTGTCATAACCGATTCAAGTGGTCAGCCAGAAAACATAAATGCACATGAAAGTAATAACTACTCAATATTAGCACACTAATTGAACACTTTGCAGTAATGCTTGGCTTTTGTTTATAGACATGGCACATAATTTTATTTACTCTTTGCTTGTGCATGTACATGAATAAACATTTTATAAAATTTTAAGATTTGTTCTGATTTACAGCTCAGCACAAAAGTAAGTGTTTGCTTTTATTTGTGAATCCCAATCTTAATTTTCAACTGTTATGTATGAATTTTCAGATAAAATCATGGCACATTGAACGAGTTCTCTCTCTCTCTCTCTCTCTCTCACACGTGTGTGTGTGTGTGTGTGTGTGTGTGTGTGTGTGTGTGTGTGTGTGTGTGTGTGTGTGTGTGTGTGTGTGTGTGTGTGTGTGTGTGTAAATTGGTGGTAGCTACTTCCAGGTAGCTAAATTGGTGAATGGGGCAGATGGGAGCTACAGTGATGGAGTGTTTCACGAGAAACACTTGAAATGAAAGTGCCTAGTGCATGTGCAATATCATGATGCAAGCCAATTCCTCAAAATTCACTTTTCTGGCTGTTTTATATAAATGGTATTGTGCAGCACAACTGTTTTGTAGTATTCCTGGTTCACTGTTTGACCGTGCAGGCACAAATTCATAATGAACAATGCCCGTAAGTCAAAAAATACGATAAGCACAATCTTTGCATTTCATCCAGATTGTCTTGCTTTCTGGAACTTGGAGGTGAGAGGACTTCCAGTGAGAGGACTTGGCTCGTTTTTTTTTTCCCTGGTCATAGCTATATACCCACAATTCATCACTAGTTACAATGAAAGAAATGGTGTGGGTCAGTCAGTAGCAGTAGGTTGATAAAAATTCTAATATGTAAGAACTTACCACTGTGTGATCATCAGTGAAGATGGAGGCACAAACACATGAATGATTTGTCATATTTCCAAATCTTGTGTTAAAATTGATTGACATATCCCGTAAAAAATACTAATTTCACTAGCTACTTTGCAGATAGTTAAAACATTATTCAGTTCTCCTATGATGAACACAAGTAATTGAATCATCTTCAATGGACAAGTGGTCCTTTCTAAATTTTGTAAACCACTGAAAAGTCTCCAAATGAAATAGCATCTTCTCCAGAAGCTGCTTTTAATATTTCTTAGTTTTTTTGCACTTTTTTTGCTAATTTGAAAACAAATTTGATCCAAATTTTCTCTGTCAGATCATTCATTTTAAAATGCAATGAAATACATAAAACACATCCAACATGTGCTAATTCAGACTGACTGTAGATAAACAGTTGATTTGTGTGTTACTACATGAGTCACTGGACACATACAACTCCCAACTTTCTACAACATTGCATTTCAAGTTACAGTTAATCGCTGAGTTTTTTGATCACAGGTTATACTGCTTTTCAAGTACAATTTTGCATTTATTTGTTTATAGAATAATTGTACTAATTGTATTAGAACAATATAATAATATGCAGTTTAAGATAAAGTAAGCATATCAAGTTTTAATAAGTACTTACCTTATTCAGACATTTTCCTTATAATCATATATATGCCATGTGTATATAGAGATGATTATATTTAATACACATGTGCAATTTAATTTAATATATATGTTAACTAAATTTAATATATATGTTTACATAATATGTCGTAAAGATGTATATTTGATTTTGTATAAAAAGGCTTGCTTTTATTTATTTTTTAACATACACTTTAAAAAGGAAGATAGCCTTCTGTGCAAAAAGGTTCTCAGTCAGTCCTTGCAGGGAGTCTGCTAACTGCTGGTAGAGAGAGAGAAAAAATGAATAATTATCACCTTATATAGATACAGACATTATTTCTTTATAGTGTTAGTTTTATCTACTTGGTGCCCTCACAAAAATAAGTTGCCAGTTTTCATTATTCTTAAAAGTTATATTTCCAAAAGTATGGCTAATAAATAAGGCATTTCTACATGTAATATATTATAGGTAGATTTATATATCATAAATACTCTATTCATATCTCATCATGGTTTCAACACCCAGTATTTCCAAAAACTTTAGATATTCCTGTTGCACCTTAGTCACATTAAGAAAGCATCTCTGAAGCATTTAGTTCTTTGATGACCTATTCATTAGCACACATTGACTCAAAAACTAATGGTGCTTTCTTTCTCCTCACCCAAAATTTTCATATTTGAGGATGACAGGGAGATATGTTTTATACATATATTATAAATGACCAGTTTTTACAATTCTAATATTTGAACTATTAAAATGTATTTACCATGATGTAACATAATCGTATAACTTAAATTGCTCAACAATTACAAAACTGCCATTGTTGATAACACCAGCTTTATTTTATGTTTATTGATGCCCTATGAATTAAAAATTCTTAATTCTGTAATTTGGTAAAATATTCAATAATTTGCAATAAGTAAAAAATTAATCCTTGGTGTGTCATCATGATATCCTACTCACCTGCATGCATATAAATATATTAGATAAAAGACATTAGGATTTTTCCAACTGCTGCCATCTTGAAAGTGATTTTTCCAAGACTGTTTTCCTCTTGTTAACATTGAATATTTTGGAGAATATACTACTGAACATAATTACTGGATTAGATACAGTTTAGTAATCTATACTATAGTTTGTCTTTCACAAATAAGCAGATTGTTATCAAAGACATTGCAGTTTGCAATCAAAATGATGTGCTTAGATATAAGGTAAGTTTGCTTCCATAACTTATTTGTAATTAGCATAAAGAGAGAGAGAATGAGTCATAAAACTTGAATTCCAAGTATCTGTAAGCACAAGTATAATATGGGATTCATCTGCCAGGGTGGAAGAAAATATCAAAATTAATTTTTTTATGTGTAAAGCTATCAAGTTTTTTTTTTTGTTGTTAACATAATCTTAAAACATTCTTTTTATTTCCTTAGCAGTGGGATGTCCTCTGTTTCTAATTAAATTTTCCTTTCAGATTTCTAATTTTGCAGTGCCTTAACTATAATTTGACTACAGTTATCTTTAAAAAATGTTTCATTTTATATCCTGATTATTAAGAAGCAATGTTGTTGCTTGTATGACATAAGTACATTGAAATTGAAATTATGCTGCTTCCCATTTGTTTTCATTTTGCAAAAATTGTTTATTTCTTAAAGGAGAAGCAGAACTGTGGAAATAAACCTAAACATTTTGAAGATGATAATAAAGTTCTTTCAGCATAAATTGCTATTTATATGTAAAGGAATATGAAGAAAGTTGAGAAAATAACTACTTCCATGATTCTGAAGATAATAAAGAATTGTTTAGCTGGATAATTGATGTTTCTTTCCACTTTACCCAAAAAAAAAAAAAAAAGTCTTCAACATTTTCTCTGGTGTTGATACCTTAGTTGGTTTGCTCTATAATCACAGCAAAACCAACCAACCTTTTCTTGATGAACTGTTATAGAACATTAGTATCCAATTGAAGAAAGTTGTGATTTATCAGTTCTTTATTGTCTTCAGTAACATAATATTATTGTAAGTAAAAAGATATGTATAATTATTTTTTCAGATTAATTTTTCTTGACATACAACTACTATCCTCTACTGATGGAGATGGGCACATCACTCAAATATTTTGGCTTATTTCGACAAGTTTCTTTTCTTCTTGAAGAAATAAACCTTTCTTTCAAAATATAAACAAGTGTTGAAGAATTATAATATCATTATCTCAGTTTATTGTATTTTAAGAGAATTTTTTGTATGTCTAAAGCTGTTTTAAAATTCTGTAATCCGCTTCTACATGTGCTTATTTTCACTCATTGAGATTATCTAAGTTGTTCCTAACTGTAGCCGAAAAAAATCATTGGAATTAATGATGCTTTTTCAGATAAGGTGTTGTGGTTGATATTCATGGGAATACATTGCAAAATTATTCAGTTGAGAAAGTACTATGCACCAAAGGTTTAGAAACTAATGACCTTTCAAATGTCTTTAAGTTTTTCAAGATTTGTTTTTAATGTAATTAAAGACAAATCACCATAAATCTAAATTGAATGTGTTTTTAACTTTCTTCCATTCTTTGCTGTGATGTGTAGCCATCAGTTATCAAACCTCATAATGGCTTGTAATATCCTACTTGTTTTTTCTTTGTTTTAACATTCTACATTTGAATTTGCAATGATGTTCCTTGATGAAACAGAAGTTTAAAATTTGAATTGCAGGAATTCATGACCCACTGTTTCTTGAATTCAAAGAGAAACAAGAAATAAATATATATATTTAGAGTGTACTGTAATAATATATGAAATATGTATTATTAAAATTACACAAGATTAGTTTTATGATTACTGTGCTATTGTACTATTTGTTGTACAAGTTTAAAATGTGAGAGCTACTACTTAGTTGTTAAGCATGAATGTTGATGCAAATATATAAAAAAATACATTTGAAATCCCGTAGAAATTCTCTGACATTTTTTATATAAAAAAGTGGGACCAGGGAAATAAATTTCATTTATATATACACTGTTTCCAAATTAGAATACAGATTTTATACTGCATCATGAAGTATTTCTTAGTTACATATGTTCCCTTAAAAAATATCTAAAATGTATAAGCATGCAAATTTTTTTTTTTTGCAGGAAGATTTGCATTCTGTTATAGTGTTTGTGCATTAAAATTCTAGATTCTTCCCTATGTAAATAGATTGTTTTATTTCTAATATTACATTTAAGAGGTATAAATTTTATATATTTGCAAGTTGACATAAATTCAGAATAAAATGATTAATACAAGCATTGATAATTTTAAATAGTTTAATTGTTGAATGGTAATGTTTGGGTAGCTTTCTAAGGAGTTCTTCCAGGAAAGAATTAATGTTTTTTAATCAAACAAGAAAACATATCTGATGGGTTTTTTTTTGTTTGTTTGTTTTATGTGTGTGTGTGTGTGGGTGGGTGGGGAGGTGGATGTTATGTATATAAATACAAAACTTTTCTTTTGTGTATATGTATGAATGCTGTAAATTCATTTCTGTAAAACAGGAATAGCTGGTAATTATATGGTACCTAATATCGTTGGTAAAATAAATGTTTGTCTTTTTGCAGAAGTGGCTTAGCTAATTTCTTTGGCATTTCTCTTATAAAAGATGTTTTCTGCTTTTTATTTCTCTAAATTACTGTATGCTTTCCAAATTGTTTGAACAGAAGCATTTCAGAAAGCACTTTCTTTTAATTATATGTTCCTTTTAAAGTTAAATGAACTGGTTAGCTTGTGATGTGAATTATACGAAGATATATATTTATGTCACAATATAGTTGCTCACTGCTGTAGTTAAATCCTTCTTTGTTCCACCTGCTTGTGCCAATGTACATAACTATTTTTGGTGACTTTTACCATGTCTGTATCTGAAGAAATAAAAATCTGATCTGTTATGAAGATTCAAGTTATCTTTAATGAAATCACATATTTCAGAGATTATTAGTGTAGCTTATTAAGTTATAATTTTGAGATGCTTTTATACAGTTATTAAGCATTATACAGGGATCAGAAAAATCCCATCTAAGAGTCTAAAAATCTAAATTAAATTAGGCATACACTGTTAGGTATATAGTGTATGCTTAATTTAAATATTGTGGGATGCCTTTTGTAGAAGGATGGTCTCATGGTTTCTCAAAAATGCATTGATAGTATTATTGGTAGCAGCTTATGCAACATCAGTAAAAAAAAAAAAAAAAAAACACTATCCACCTTATGTGCACATCTGCTCTAACAATTTGTTTAACCTAATCCTTATACTAATCCTTTGTGTACCATTAAGCATTTTAATTTTGAGGCACTCTTATACAGATAACATGATATAGGGATCAGAAAATTCTCTCCTAACAGTCTAAAAATGTGAATTAAGCACTTTTAGGTATATAGTGTATGCTTAATTTAAATATTAACTGAGGGATGCCTTTTGCAGAAGAAAGGTTTTAACTAAACCTTAAATTTATTGAGACTGCACACTTCCACAATACCAGATGAAGGCATATTCTAACAATCAGGTACTCTACGGTTGAAAACAAATTTTCACATATCCTGCATTATCTGTATAGATATATTAAATCAGTTTTCTGTTTATACTCTGGGACAACCACATGGTCAGAGGAGTTCACAAGAAATAGCACTGTATTTAGCAGTCATGGGCTTTAACCCCAGTCATTCAAAGGCATGTGTACTTGTGCATGACCACTTGGCTAAGGTGGCCGCTCATTAGTATATATATATATATATAAAGCTTGCTATCTTTATATACACTGAGTGATCACTGAATTATGACCACCCCTATGAAAACTGAAGGTGACCCGTTGACCATGTGAGGTACGAGAGTGTGGAGTTAGTCAACCTATGTAATAGGTTGACTAACTCCACACTCCACATTAATAGATAAGGTGTCAATGGTTCAGTAGGTAGTAAAATTCCGAGCGTGATGAGTAAAAGGAAGGATTTATTGGACTTGGATAAAGGACAGATTGTGGGTGCTCGACAAGCTGGTGCTTTGATTTCCCAAACGGCTGAACTGGTGGGGTGTTCGAGAGCTGCCATAGTTAAAGTGTACTGGGACGAGTCAAAAAATGGCAAAACTGCAAAGGTCAGCGAAAGGTTGATGTTAGAGGTGAGAGCTGCGTCTGACGACTCATACAGGCAAACAGGTGCAGCACTTGGAAGAGTTGACTACCCAATACAACATGGGCCAACTCAGAACAATATCTGGCATGACCATGCATCGCACGTATGGACTATACCAGCAGACAACCCCTACAGCATCCTCTCCTGACCAAGGTTCAGTGTAAAAGCCTGGTGCAAAGAGCATGCAAGTTGGACATTAGAAGACGAAGGTGTGCTGGTTGGATGAGTCACGTTATTTACCCCACCGTGGATAGCCATGTACGGATTTGGCATCAACAACATGAGTTCTTGATCCATTGTGCATGGTATCAAAATTGCAGGCTGGTGGAAGCAGTTGTATCGTGTGGGGTATGTTTCACTGGCAGGAACTTGAACCCCTGGTGCATGTGGAACACCGTATCAGTGGTCTCCGCTATCGTCAACTGCTTGCCGACTGTGTACACAACGCTATGTTACACTTTTTCCTGAATGACGATGGGGTCTTCCAACATGACAATGCGCTGTCATCAGGCACTTTTGCAGGAATGGTTTGAGGAACACAGTTCTGACTTCCAGCATATCGATTTGCCTCCAAACTACCCCAATATTAATCCCATAGAGCACTTGTGGGATATTATGGAAAGGCATATCAGGTGTCTGGATACACCAATCTCCTCCATACCTGCATTGCTGACTGCATTACACTCAGCTTGGTTTGCCATACCTCCCAAACGCTTACGACATCTTGTTGAATCAATGCCACGGATAGCTGCTATATTGAGGGCAAAAGGAGAACCTACGAAGTATTAGGTAGGTGGTCATAATTCAGTGATCACTCAGTGTATGTACTAATGTGGAATGTTATATAACATATACATTTTTTTATCTGGTTGAAACAGAAGATAACCCACATAGAAGAAAAAGCCTCTGGAAGTAAGCCACAATTAGGTTTCCAAAGAACTTTTCTGTGTAAAATGTAGAGGTATGATGGAGTATGACAAAGACACCACAATATGCAGTAACGTAGCTACGCTTTTTTCAGTCCTGGAGTCAAAAAACATGTTCGGGCCCCTACTTAATTAATGAAAATTGCAAAAACAGGAGATGGCCAAAGATGCCGGGACCTAAAGGGCCTGGAGGCAATTGCCTTGCTTGCCTACATGTTAGCTATGCTACTGACAATATGAGATGCTTGATGGTGTGCATAGTTTAATTTAAAAATATGATCACAATATGAGATATGAATAAACGATGCATTCATACTACCTGGATATGTGGCACTCTGGGTAGTAGAGATGATGGAACTGCCCCACCCATGCATAAACAACCTCTTTCATACTCTGGCATTCAGCCAGGAATATTTTTTGATTAAACTATGCACACCATCAAGCATCTCTCATATTGTGGTGTTATACTTCATAACTGGGTTGTCACTACTGCAACAACAGTGTGCTTTCCCACCCACCGATGAGTAAGCCAACAAGCTTCAAAACAGTGCCGTCTGGGTGGTGGTATCTGCCGAGAATAAGTAACATTAGTCTTCTCCACTGGTGAAGCATTACTTATTCAAAGCAGTGCAATACCTTGGCAACTTGTGAAGGTGATCACAATATGAGATATGAATAAACAATGCATTCATACTACCTGGGTAGTAGAAATGATGAAGTGCTGTACCTGTGCATAAACAACCTCTTCCATACTCAGACATTCAGTCAAGAAATATTTTTCGATCTGACAGTACTAATATACTGTTGTGGAGGGGTATGAATAAAATATTATTATTATTATTAACTGAACTAATTATCTGCAATTCACTTAACACTACTGACATTTTTTACAACCCCACATACGAAAAATCTACACTTCTTGTCTTGGTTTTGTTGAGTTTGTTTTGGTTTGACCTCCACCCTTCTGAAATCACAATCCCACCCCGCAAACCTGACTGCAATTTACAGAAAATTCCCAATTCTAAAAGCGGGTGTTAGCAGAGCATTAAAGACACATTTATTTACAAAAATTTACAAACCTTTAATGAGCATTATATACAACATTTACATAGAACAAACAAACTACCTATATGCATGTCAATTTCCATATATATAAACCATACTATAATTCAATGCACTACCTCTCTCTCTCTCATCAACTATTCACAATTTACGAATTATTAACATCAGTTGTATTTTACTTAATTTGAATCCTCGATGATTACAAAATCATTCTCTTACATTACCAATTTTTTTTTTTTTTAATCTCTTACATCAGTAATATTTACTTCAGCTCTTATTACTCTTTTAGAATATTCGTTTCTAGCCTTTAACACATGAAATGATTTTACAACTGGTATCCTCTTACATCAGTAAAATTCACTATTAATTCCTCATTCTACCTTAATTACTCTTTAGTTAATAGCTTAGTCATCCCCTTTACCACCCTTGTGTTAATTCATAATCATCTACATCCATAACAAAATATCTCAACCTTAGTACTAACTTGCCTATTTCAAATTTAACTTCGTTAGAACTATCAATCTACTTCTTACAGGAGTTCAGATTATGAGTTCGGGGTTCAATAAAAAAACAAGGAACAGACTTACGTTTCGAAATGGCCGCTGATTCCACATTCCTTGCGTTCAGGCTTCCTTCTGGCTGACAGGCTTACTTCAGTTATGTGGTACTCTGGGTTTCTCCGCGGCGAACAGGCTTACTTCAGTTATGTGGTACTCTGGGTTTCTCCGCGGCGAACAGGCTTACTTCAGTTATGTGGTACTCTGGGTTTCTCCGCGGCGAACAGGCTTACTTCAGTTATGTGGCACTCCGGGTTTCTCTGCAGCGAACAGGCTTCAGTTATGTGGCACTCTGGGTTTTCCCATTTCTTGGGCACTCTGCTTTCCTTAGTGGCGGACAGGACGCACCATCTCAGGTAGGCTAATAGGCACATGTGTAGACTCTTGGCTCATTCTCTACGGGTGGGAGCTGGAACCCACATGAGCGGTTCCTTCGCGAGCTACTCTTCAGACTTTTACATTACCAAACTCGCCTACATCTACTTCAATCCGCAACTCACGACCTTCTCCCCTTAGACTACACCACACAGAAGTCATACAGAATGGACACTCCTCAATTTCCCCCCCCCCCCGAACTTTATTCTTTCCCTCAAGTTTAGAACGCCTCCTCCATGGACTCCAACCAATCCCCATATTCTGTTTAATTTTCCATTCTTTTCTATTTGCCAAAACAACTCTCCCCAGCTGTCTCCCTAGCGCACAAACCAACCCTTCTCTAGACATTTCTTTTCTTTTTTTTCACATGGCAGTATGACCTTTCATGTTTGCCTGTAACCTCCAAAAACACTCATTTTCGTTTTCACACTTTTCTCTCTAAATATATCAAAACACTCGAATATCAGTCAGTCTGACGCCGTTTTCTTTTGACGCGAACACTGGACGTCCACTCATTTCCTGTTTAGTTTCTAACAGTGGCTTAGGTCAAAAGAGACGCTTCGTAAATCCCGTTTCATATCCTATTGTTCTTTCCCTCAGCAACCCTTTCACACCTGTTCTCAAATGGCACCCCTTCTGTAGTCATTGCGTTGTCTCTGTTTGTTCTCCTGTATTATTTACATTACTTGTTTACCTTTTTTCCACTATTTTAATTCCCATGCCTAAAACTGTCCTTTACTAATTCCAGTGTTCTTCAAACTTTAAACCTTATTTGCATTAAAACTAAATATCCAATGTTAACATTTACTATCTTTAATTAATACTCTGGCATTAATGCTAATTCTCACTTTCCATTGCCCTTCCTGGATTCAATTTAGCAAAACAAATATTTCTATTTTAATTTGTAAGATCTACTCTTACACTGTTACCTCCTTGCATCATCTGACAGTTCTAATTTACTGTCAGATGATGCAAGGAAGTGAGGTTATAAAGCATCTGCCAAAAACTTTTTTTTTTTTTACTGTGCATGACTTCATTACCCCTAGGTTGCTTCCATTCTTCACTGCCTTGAGAGTGGTACTACATAATTGGTAAACTATTCTGGAATTATTGCTGCCCATATACAATACCTAGTATTTACCAATATTAAACCTCAACTGCCACTTCTCAGCCCATCTGCTCAATTTATCTATGTGTTTCTGCAAACTTAGACCATAAGTTTGATATGCCTTCATCAATATCATTAATAAATACATTAAAAAACAGGCTTCCAGGACAGCTCGTGGGGTTTTGTTACTGATATACAGGAATTTTGCTAGTAGGGATTAAATAATTATCCCGTTGTATTAGGCAGTGATCGAGCAACACTTTGAATACTGCATCAAGTAATGCAATATTCAAAGGATAATAGATGGGTGCTCTTACCGAGAAAGGCTTCAGTTCTGCAAATTGTAGCATCTGGAGACTAGGCATCCGTGAGGTGAGCTGATTGAGGTGTTTAAGGCTTTGATTTGAGCAAGCTCTGCAATTCCTCTTGCTCAGACTACACGCATGGAGCATAAATTCAAATTGAGGAAGGTTGGTTGCAGAACAGATGTGTGGAAGTTTGTCTTTAGTCAGCGGGTGGTTGATTTCTGGAACAAACTTCCATCTGTTGTTGTGGAAGTGGATAGCTTGGATAAATTCAAGGAAGAACTAGACAAACTATTGGAGAGGATGGATGAGAGAAATGGGGAGGTCATTTTTTTTTTTTTTTTTTTGGAGGATGCTTGCTTTCTTGAATCATTTGCCGCTACTAGTACTCAGTACTATAGGTTCTAGTATCTTTTGTGTTTCCAGTTTTCATAAATATGATAAAAAAAACTATCCAGGAAAGTCCGGTGGCACACAATTTTGCAAAGATAAGGTACATCTGCTGTCTGGTGTAATGTTTAAGGAAACTATATTCATGCATCTGCTCAAGAGCATTAACGATTCTTGCTATGAAAGGTACAAAAAAAGACATTGGTGACAAAATCATTATATAGGCCATGACTGAAATGCAAATGTTTTGGTATTCACAGTGGAAAAGCAGCATTAGCAGAGTGGTACCATCAATGTAACAAAATGACTGGGTTTGAATTCAGTTTTGGATGGAGGAATTTTTATTGGCTATTTTCATATTGCCAAGGTTGTTAGTCCAGGGTGAGGGTCACATGGTTCTGTCACTTGGTTTTTTATCCAACAAACAGAAATCAAAAAAGTACATGTTCTTATAGACAATATGCATGCCTTTGTTGGCTCTTATAGACAATAGTGTCAAGCCTTTGTTGGCGTGACACTTGACACACGTTACAGTGGGAGATTCCTTCTGTAATGGAGTCCTGAAGTTTCCAAAACTTTTTCTCTCACAGTGAGTGATAGTTGTTGATTAATTTGTGTTTGGTTTTGTAGTTCCATTATTTTGTTTAATTTGATGTATTTAGTAATTGCCCAGATGCAGATTAAAAGTTATTGATTCCATGCATGTCACGTCGGAGCAGTGATTCGGGCCAATCTGCTATGAGTTCTTGTTTCAGATAAAATTCCCAAGTAATGTACAACAATTAGATATTTTACAGTGGCAATTCCCTCATGGATAAATTAAACTGTGCATACTCTGTTGTATCACTACACAACAGAGTATGCACAGTTTAAATTTGCATTGCTGACATGCATATTTTATCTTATTAAGCTAGGGTTACCAGATGTCCTCGTTTTTGAGGACATGCCCTAGTTTTTAGGACGTCCTCGCGGATTTTACACTTGCGTCCTGGTTTTTTGTAATTTAAAAAATCATCTCATAAAATGAATTTTGATTGAATGTTCTGTGCGTTGCACCGAATTTGGTCAATCAACAGAATAAATAAAAACAATGCACTGGTTGCATTAAGTGGACTGTATTATCCCAAAATTACACAAGTGGACTGTATCATCATCATCATTTGTCTAATTGAAAATCGATAATAATAGGTTATTTGGCCAATTTATGAATTTTAAGGAATTTGTTTCTGAGAAAAAGAAAGATGATAATTGAGAAAATGTATTAGCCCATAGAAAGTGAGCTGAATATTTCAACCCATACAATTCGATTCAATTAGTTCCGGGGTATGTTTGAAGCTTTTAAAAATTGCTCAATATACATTTTCTATTTTTGCCCACAACGAGAACGTAGAGTGTGTATTTTCATTAATTAGCAATCAAAGCAACGTTATAAAATGGAAACAAATACAGTGAATAGTTATTTTGTTGGTTACTTATAATTTGAAAATGGATTGTAAAACATTTTACAATTACTTATGCCTCGTTTGTAATACTAAAAATGTCCTAGTCTGTCCTAGTTTTGAATTCTAGATCTGGTAACCCTACGTAACCCTACATTAAGCGCTCTTTGGGAGCCACTTCTAAAACAAAGACAAAGAAGGAAAAAACTGGATCTCAGCCTATGTTGTGTCACACACGAATAAAATATAGTTAAGGGGTACATGTTCTGATAAAGGAAGAAAATAATGGACTTAATTCTGGAAACTTAAAAAAATATATGTAAATTTCACTTATACTCAATGTTTACTGCCTTCAATCCCATCAGAAGCGATATATACACGTATATATTAGTTTCAATTAACAAAATCCTCTTTTTAAAATAACTTATTCAAGTTATTTAAAAAAAAAAAAAAAAAGAGTACAAATAAGTTTATTAAAATGGATGTGGAAATCATAGAACTTAGGTCAATAATTAAGTGTAAAACTATTTATAATAATATTGTTGAGAAGCGTTTTGCCTTTAGAACAACTTCAGTCCATCTCGGCATAGAATCTACTAAACAGTAGATATGATCTTTAGTAGATTCTACGTATGATGACCTTCAACCAGTATTGAACGGTGGCCTATGGCAGATGGTATTAACTTGCCATTATTGCTATGATTTTGGTGGGAATAACTTTTAGCTGTGACCACAAATTTTCAGATTTAGTTTTAGACTATTACTGGGACAAGTAAGCAGATTGTGGTCTTTCAGCCATTTCATATGGATTTTGGATGTGTTGCAGGGTCATAATCAAGCCGA
Source organism: Mastigoproctus giganteus (assembly GCF_048544385.1). Lineage (NCBI taxonomy): Eukaryota > Metazoa > Arthropoda > Arachnida > Uropygi > Thelyphonidae > Mastigoproctus > Mastigoproctus giganteus. Next base: position 68,519,327 of record NC_143583.1, on the reverse strand, counting down.
CAAAGACGTGCACCTCGCCTACCAGAGGCTACTAATCGACGACAACAGACATCGAAAATCCTGATTATTTTTTGCATTTCATGTACCGTCGATAACATGCTCCATTGACATAATTCCTACACCACGACCCCAACTAGATGCTTCACAGTTGTGAATTTTAGTAAAAAGTCTTCGCTAGGCAGGGGCAGGGGCATTCCTAGGGTATGTGGGGCCTGGGTGCCAATTGAAATTTGGTGCCCCATTTAAATTTTTCTTCATATGTGTATGCAAGTTTCAGGTTTCCAGGTATCCCTTGAATGTTGGCACCCTCGGGACGGCACGCTCCTGTCGCCAGGTCATTGATGCACTATTTAATACCATCTGCCAAATACTAAAATATGTCTCCTCACCCCAAACTACTTTTCACCAATCATTTGTCGTCCAAGATGTGTGCTCCTTAGCAATTTGTAAATCAAAGCCCAATTTTTTCACTGAGAAAGGCCTCTTTCTAGATTTTTCACCATTAAACAATTTTGCATATATATGCAAATATATATATATATATACACATATATATATGCAAAAAAAAAAAAAAATATATATATATATATACAGGGTGATTCACTACCAGTGCGACAAACTTACAGGAGGTGTAGGGGGGCACAAAGACGAATCAGAATCACATAGCATTGCAGGGTCCGAAATGCCTTCGTCATGCGGTATAGGACGTTGAACGGGAGGTCGCGTGAACAGCGATCCCGCTGGAAGTCAGCATTTGCGAACCGGTTCCCGAGGCAGTAGGATGGACGAGTATTCAAACGTTGAACTGGCCGACATGCACCTCGCGTATGGAGCTGCGGACTGTAACGGGCGCGCCGCTCTGCGCTTGTACCAGGAACGTTTCCCGCACAGGCGTGCTCCTCATCATACGATTTTCGCACGTGTGCACAGAAGGTTACGTGAGACTAGTTGTTTCACGAGAGGTACCATGAATCGAGAGCGAACGACGAGGACGCCAGACAATGAGGAGAATGTCCTACGAATGTCCTACTCGTACTCGGATTGCAGAAGGCAATCCGAGTACGAGTAGTCGAGCGATAGGCCAACGATTGGGTATTTCCCAATCCACAGTATGGAGGATACTGTCAACAAACCAAATAACCAAATGAGTTCATACCATCTGCAACGCGTCCAGTCATTGGAGCCTGCGGATTATCCACTCCGGAGGACTTTGCTACTTGGCTTCTTCAACAGAAACGGTTCGCAAATGCTGACTTCCAGCGGGATCGCTGTTCACGCGACCTCCCGTTCAACGTCCTATACCGCATGACGAAGGCATTTCGGACCCTGCAATGCTATGTGATTCTGATTCGTCTTTGTGCCCCCCCTACACCTCCTGCAAGTTTGTCGCACTGGTAGTGAATCACCCTGTATATATATATATATATATATATATATTTTTTTTTTTTATTTCCAACTGTCAGTAACATTCATTTTGGAAATTTCTTAAAACTTTTATTTTGTTCCTAGACGCTCTGCGATCTATTATGGCCGGTCGAGAAATTCTATCGAAGTGTTATTGTAGGTTTTCGACCCGGTCTTGGAGCAGTTATGGCATCACTAGTAATTTTGTACCGGTTGCATAGTTTTCTAACACCAGGGCTTGAATAGAATGCAGTTAACGTGTATACCTGATATTACGGTGGTATTTAAAGAACTGGAACAGAATTCCAACGCACACTGATTTGATACCTCTATTAGTGGCGCTTCGTGACTCTGATGTTTGGGGGGTGCTGCGTCTTAAAGTTACATTAAATTGCCTTGGTTATAAGACATGTAGACATACACAGTAATATTAGTAAGTAAGTTAAAAATACTACAGAACATTAACTAGACATTTACCATTAACAGACTTGAACTTTTATTGAAATACAAAATCCATTCTTCGGTTTTTATTTGTTGAAAATAGATTAATAACTTTTTCATTCAAGTTTGGTGCACTTGTGACCAAACTTTTCTCTATTGAAAGCATTGCTTGAGCATTTAGCCTTTATTGATTCATAGTGCTCCTTAAAAATGTTTTTATTCTTTTTAATGTCGATTCGCAGCGTTCGGGCTCTGAAGTAGTAATCGGAATGGTCAAAAGAACTTTTATGAGTTTTGTAAGTTCACCAAGAACTTCAGTTAGATTATTTTCTGAGATAAATTTCAGCAAGTCAGTTAATTTGCAATAATTATGTAGATCATGTCTGCTATAGAAAACTTGTAATTCCGTAAGAAGTTTTTCTCTTTCAATCATGGGATATGCCTCACTAGTCTCCCGTACCTCTTCCATGGGCATTTTCGTACGAAAAATAACAAAGTTCTCCTTGTTAAACAATTTAGCAACAATTAACTGCTTTGTAAAAGAATATCTCTCACCTCTGTCAACACTTATACAGTCGCATATTTCCTTCGCTTCAATCATGAGTGTTTTTGAAGGATTTTCATAGTATGAAATGGCATTCTTAAAGTTTCCTATATATTCATGTATTTTAACTGCCTCAATTTCTCGAGATTGTATTTGATTATAAATAACTTCCACGTGAGGGAAGTTATTTATCTGATGGAAAAATTCTAACACGCACTCGAATTTTTCATTACTCAAGATGTGCAAAATTCCAATTGCTTCTGAAATCGTCTTATCTGCGTTTGCTGTCGCTTTTAGTTCCTCCGTGCACTTTTTTAAGGATTCAAAATTTTCATAAACGCTGTTCAAGGTGCGTATATTGAAGTTCCATCTTGTAGGGGAAGGTCGGGCAACACGGCTGTCCACATGTCTTCTGAGAACAGAGAGATGCTGTGGTGATCTCGAGAAAAATGTTGGTATCGACATGAGGTTAAAAAAGAATATTCTTGAATCTCGGGTACTACTTGCTGCATTTCTCATCATCAGATTCAGTTGGTGTGCATAGCAGTGAATAAAATGTGCATTTTTGTACACTTCTTTTATTTTAGCCCGAACTCCCCCTTTCTTGCCTTTCATCACACTTGCTCCATCAAATGTCTGAGCAACCAGTTTTTGAGTATTTCCTTCTAGGATTATGTCTTACTGATCTAGAATGCACTTCGATATTCTGTCTGCCGTTTGGTTTTCCGAAGTGAAAAATTCCTAAGAAAGGCTCAAAATTGTCTCCATTCAGTTCATATCTCAGAACAATCACCATTTATATATGTTCTGAAACATCTGTTGTGTCATCAGCCAATGACAGCTACGAATGAAGCTTCTTTAATTTCTCTTTTTATTTCATCCCGGCATATTTGCAGTAAACACTCAAGAATATCATTCTGAATTTGACGTTGTAGAGCGGATATCATCTTTTAAGAGCACAAAAGGTGATATTGTTGTACACGTTGGCACTAATGATATTAAGAGTAGGAGACCGGCAGAATTACTTAACAAGTACAGGTCACTGTTGAAAAAAAGCCGTGAAATAGGGTTGAATTTGAAAGTGTCTGCAATTCTGTCCAGACATTATAGGAAGGAGTATATGATGAGAGCCTTGTCGATTTTTTTTTTTTTTTTTTTTTTTTGATTTGGTAGTTGTTGGCGCATCGGCTTCTGTGGCCATATTGCACCTCCCAAGGTTTTTGCAGTACTTTGATCCAAGCCCTAGGCGGGAATCGAACCCGCGACCTTTGGGTTGCCGGTTAGGTGCTTTACCCACTCGGCTAGCCCGGTCGGCTGAGAGAGAGCCTTGTCGATCAAGTTGGCCCTGGAAAGATTGTGCAATGCTCAAGGGGTAGATTTTTTCAGTCTGGTCTGTACTTGTTAACAGGAGAGACTGCTTCTACAGGGATGGAATACACTTAAATAGAAAGGGTGCAAGAATATTTGCTGATGCTATCGAGGCAGTGTTAGGTGGATCGGAAAACTGCTAGCTTGGGGGGAGACAAAGACCAATAGATTGACAGTAGCCACTGGCAGAGGTGAAAGAGATTCTTGCACTGCTTCTATTAGAATGAGCAGAAGCCTGAAAAACAAGATGCATGGTATTTCAGAGACTGCTGGGAGCCATTGCGGTACAAGTAAACACATGGGTTGTGTTAGGGTAGCTAAGAATAGAAACAGGTGCAGGTATACTTGCATGTACACCAATGCTAGGAGTTTAGTAAATAAATTTGGTGAATTTGAGGTATTGCTCAAAACATCAAAGGCAGATATTGTTGGGATATCAGAGACGTGGTGTCACACAGATATAAGGGATGCAGAACTGGAATTTGGGGAGTACAATGTGTACATGTACAGGAGGGATAGACAGGATAGGAAGGGAGGAGGGGTTATGCTATTAATTAAGAAACACATAAAATCCAAGGAAGTGAAGCCAGTCGACATCGCTGGACAGTGCAATATCGAGTCAGTTTGGTGTGACATAAGCATTGGGAGATCAAAATTGAGAGTAGGAGTGTGCTGTAGGCCTAATGACTTTGATGAGTATAATAAGAAACTGTACAGAGAAATAGAGTGGGCCAGTAAATCAGAGAGTCTTATAATGGGGGATTTTAATTTCCCAGATATTGAATAAAATTTGGGGGTTGGTCACTCACACACTAGCAAGGCTTTTGTGGATTTATTGGATGGTTGTTTTCTACATCAGCATGTTCAGGAGGCAACTAGAGAGAGTAATACTCTTGATCTGATTATCAGTAAGTGATTCTTCATGCATTTAGAATCTGCAGATAAAGGAACCACTAGGTGGCAGTGATCACAGTTTGCTGAAGTGGGATTTACTCAAAGAGGTAACTACCATCAGGAGTAAAGGGAAGGGTTTTTGCTTTCGTAAAGGCGACTATGGTCTGAGACAGTATTTAAATTCTATACAGCGGGACCAACTGATGATGTTACCAACAGCAAACTCAAAATGGGAAGCATTCAAAGAACTTATCTTGGAAGCTACTAGGCTTTACATACCAACTAAGAAATATTGTTCAAGGTTTAGGCCTAAATGGATGTCAGATGAACTAATGAGGCATATGGCAGAGAAGAAAAATGCATGGGATACTTACAAATTAATGGGTGACATGGAAGCCTATGATAGATATAAGCTGGTCTGTAACCAAGTCACAAAGGAGATTAGGCAGGCAAAGGCAGATTATGAGAAATCATTGGCAAAGGATACAAAGAAAAACAACAAAGAGTTCTTTGTTTACATAGGTAAAGAGTACCTATGTAAACTCTAGAAGGAAAGGGATGAATCAGATTGGTCCACTGGATATTGATGGTTCAACTGTTGATGATCCTGCTCAGGTGGCTAACGAACTAAATGAGTATTTTGCACCTACATTCGCCCATGGCTATTCAGGGAGGGTAATGCCAGAGGTGAGTTAAAATCTGGCAGTGAGCCAGATGATTTTGTAATAACTGAGAGGAAAGTGGAGGAGAAATTGTTGAAGATAAACATAAAACGGCACCCGGGGTGGATGAGACTATTTAAGAAGGATGTAGAGCTGTTGGAACATTCACTAATCTTGTTGCCCAGAGAAGGGCAACAAGATTAGTGAATGGAACAAAGGGTTGCTCTTACGAAGAAAGGCTTAAATTTTGCAAATTACAGTGTCTAGAGACTAGGCACCTGCCAGGTGATCTGATTGAGATGTATAAAGCCTTGAATGGTTTGAGCATGCTCAATGGTGATGGTATTCTTCTTCTTTCTCAGAATAATCACCTGAGAGGGCATAAATTCAAATTGAGGAAAGACAGATGTAGGATAGATGTGCGGAAGTTTGCCTTTAGTCAGCAGGTAGTTGGTTGGTGGAACAGACTTCCATTCTTTGTTGTGGAAGTTGATAGCCTAAATAAATTTAGGGCTGAGCTGGACAGGTATTTGGAACGAACGGAGGGGTGAATGGGAGCGGTTTTTTTTTTTTTTTTTTTGGCTGATGCTGCATAAGCTTGCTTTCTTGCATTAAATAAATAAATAAATTTTCTGTTTATACTCCGGGACGACCAAACAGTCAGAGGAGTTAACAAGATAGACAGAATACAATAAACAGCACCGTATTCAGCAGTCACGGGATTGAACCCCGGTCACTCAAGGCACGTGTACTTATGCACCCGCGCGCCTGACCACTAGGCTACGGCGGCCTGTTATTATATGCTTCTACTAATGCTAATGCTAATAGTTTTTGAAATGCCTTTAAACGCTGCATTACTTTCTAAATGGTTCTTTAAATCGGAATCTAATGTACAGGCGAAATTTATTAATCCTCTGAACACTCCTGGATTTTTAGAATCGTCTTTTTCGTCATGTCCACGTAAAGGAATTTCAAACTGTCCACAAAATATTATTTTAGATAATACTTCATGATTCTTGGTAACTTCTGTTATGTTTGCGGATCGAAAGTCTGTAGGCCTCACTACGCTGTTCTTTAATATTTGCACTTCCTAAAAGCGATAGTAAAATCACATTATCAATATGTTCCTTCGAATTCTCATGTTTTAGAATTTTTTCTTTCATTCTGTTTATGTATGTAAAGCCACTTTTTGTCCACGTTAAGTCACCTCCGAACAGTAAACATGGAAAACAAAACAATGCATTTTTAACTTAACAACTACAAAGCCAACTCTTTATTTGGTACCATTCAGTTTTAAAACTGCGAATATATTTCTTATTATTTCTTATTCCCCGCTGAGAAATTTGAATCTTTGGTGTAGAGCGACTTTCTTTTTTAATCGCATTTTTTTCTTGGAGAGATAATTGTGAAAAACAAAGTTGCTGAAGTTTATTCACTGTCACGCGATTTAATGAAAACTTAACAACTACTTATATAATAATAATAATAATAATAATAATAATTATTATTATTATTATTATTATTATTAGCCATATGGTGGAAGGAAGCCTGAGGCTTATGCTGCACCAGCCAAAAAAAAATTCCCAAGTTACCCTGACTGAGAGAGAGAAAGGAATTACCAAGAAAGAGAAGAATGATGATATCCAGCTCAGGATCCTAGGTGTGCCAAGCCCATACTCACTAGATGTAAGCCCCTGGAGTGATTTACACTGTTGATCTTGAGTATTAACTTAACACTGATATTATTTAGTTACTTAATGGAAATTCGGGCGAATAAAAAAAAAAGACGCCGACATTGTGGCTACACACCCATCATGGTCAACGATGAAATCTGCACTGTGCGCTTTACAGTGACTTTGATTCGTTTCGCCTATAAAAAATGTATATATATTGGCAAGTTGTCAATATGCTGGTTGCCAATGGCAACCAACTACCAGATATTCACTGGAATGCAAAATGTATCACTGCTTGGCGCACATTGAGGCCTACAGATTATTAAAAAAAGTTTGAAACGATTTCGTGTTTTTATTCGATTATTACTGAAATGCTTACTGGAAATAGATGCGGGTCCTGTTAATAAAAATATTCATTGCGTGCATTGTTCTTCACAAAATTTCATATAACTCCGTTCACTGTATAACTAGATTTAAAGCTGGGGATGCTGCAGTGCGGTAGTGCCTATGGACGAGCCGCCCCTGACCTCTATCAAGTTTTTATGCTACATATTTCTTCACAACTTCTTTTAAAATCTGTCATTTTGAAAAATAAGTGCACGAGACAGACTCCTTTAAGAATAACTACAATCCCCCTTATCACGTAAAACTAAAGAAGATATATCGTTGGGAGTGCTGTAACAAACGAGGAGTGATCACTTGACTGTGATGGTTGCAACACAGCAGTTTAAATGCGTTCATAAAACGAGAGAATATTTTATTAAGTAATTATTTATTTGTTTTATTTTATTTTTTATTTTTTGCAATGATGTCTTAATATGTATTTTAAATGTATTTGCATTACAAATAAATGATATCTGTAAGACGTAAAATGAAATAATTGAAAAGTCAGAAAATGTCTGTCTTTTGGAATAAAAACGAAAAGTGTTCAGAATTGAGTCTACTATATATGATTCCCAGGGCTGTGAAAATAGGGGATGCATTGGATGCGCCGCACCAGAGCACAATCAAGGGGGTAAAAATCGAGAGAACCATCAAAATATCAACATGAATAAACGACGCCGCTTAACCTCTTCTGCATCCAGACCCCCAAGTACCTTTGCACCGCCCTGAATTGATACCAGCAGACAATCACAAGATACAAAACCAAAATCGACAGGAATTTGTCCGAAAGTATAACTCTAACCAATATACGATCGCCATCCTCCCACACCGAGGTAAAAAGGGCTCGGTTCGAACCCTGTCAATGACGCGAAGAATTTTTATGGGATTTTTTTTTTTTTTTTGCAATGGATTATATTTTAATTTGTACTGTATGTCAAATACTCGAAAGATAATTTACTACAGTGGCGGTCAAAAAAAAACTGCATCACTTGTGAATTTTGCAAATAATGTGTTTTGCGCTGCATTGGGGGTTGCAGAAATGTTCGAAATGCATTTGTTAGATGGGATATATATCTCTGTGAATGAAATCCAATAAAAAGACTCCACCTGTCTCCAATTGCCATAAATATCTTCCCAAAGGGTAAAATGCGTAATTAATGGAAATATGAGAAATCATGCAAATGGCAATCATTACAACCAAACATACATTTTGTTGCATTTACATGTACAAAGTGAAATGGCAAGTTAACGTAATAGTATTATGTACTGTAAATCAACAAAATAAGTCCTCAATATTTTGTTGTTCCTCCTCGAGCTGCAATTACAGCCTGGCAACGAGCTGGCATAGAGTTAATCAATTTCTGAAAATACGGTTGCCCAATTTCGTGGTACCACATCCTTACAATGCTCTCCTGCAGCTAAATCTTACTTGTTGGTTTCTTCTGAGCAATTTTGGACGGCATTATGTACCAGCAATTTTCAAAAGGGTTCAAATCTGCACTGTTGCAGGCTCAGTCCAACACTGTAATGCCAGCATTTGTGAGGTATGACTGCACCGTAATGGGGAAAAACGAGGGAAAACATTGGTGTAAGTATGTTTTAAGCCTTATGAGACAAGAACAAAAACTCATAATTAAATCTAAATAGCATAAAACTTACCAATTTTGCTGTGTGGCAAAGTGCTGAGTCCTCTTGAAAAATGCAGTTTTGGACGTCTGTGTGGTGATCCCTAATAACGGGTTTCAGGCACTCCTCCAAGATAGCAGTGTAGGTTTTCTGCATTCACTGTTCCGTTAATAAACTGAATTCGCCCCGCCCTTTGCTTGTTATGCATCCCCAGACCATCTAACCGGCGGTAAATTTTACAGTTGGTGTTATGCAGTCAGGATGGTATGCTTCCGATTTTTGTCTTCTGACATATTTCTTCCCATCCGAGCCATGCAGGATGAATTTCGATTCGTCAGAAAGATGATGGTGTCCCATTGCTCTTTTGTCCATGAAACATGCGTTTTAGCCCAAGCAAGTCGCTTCTTCCTCATTTGTTGGGTAAATAAAGGCGATTACGAAGGCATAGCCGTTTCAAATATCGATCTTGGGAAGACGTAGTCACTCTCTTACTGCCTGATCCAGGTCTTCTTTATAAACAAACATGAATCCCGTGTACTATTCCAACAACAAGGGCCGATAGGCATGCAGATCAAATTCCGAAAGCAGTCTTTGGATAGTTCGTGCACTTGTTTCAACACCAGAGGCCATCTCAAAGTCCAGTTTTAGACCAGGAGCACTAGCATGGCGATTTCGAAGGCATAGCCGTTTCAAATATCGATCTTGAGAAGACGTAGCCACTCTCTTACTGCCTGATCCAGGTCTTCTTTACACAACAAACCTGAATCCCGTGTACTATTCCAAAAAAATTACATCATAGTATTAATTTACCTGCTTACTTACAAGCTAATACCAAAATATATGTAGTTACTACATCATATCAAGAAAAACAAACCCCCAAACTCTTTAAAACGATGATGATGCCATCGTTTTAGCCAAAACACAGTATTTCGAAAAATTAGAGAAATCGTCAATGATCAATCGTTAGTTCAATCAATTAGATCAATAGCGCGTTAGTGAACGCACTATTGCTGTCGCCTCTTACAGAATAATTAGCTTAAAATCCTGGCCAAAATTGCAAAGCGCTTTGTACATCATCAGCTGTTTCATTTCATATATCTAATTTTTATGGAGAACCATCATGTCTTTATTAAAGGAATAGCTGCCCTGACCAACTTAGCGACTTTTGTGGTGAATTTAACAATGTTCTTAACAAACTTCTCAATAAGCTTCCTCCGAATCACGGTGTGAAAGATAGCTGGACATTTTCTATCTAGGAGTCTCGAAAACATTTGATTTAATTGAGTTTGATAGTTTTCACTTGAGCCTATGGTATATTTGGTTCAGCCTTAGATTGGATTTTTGGAGTTTGGAACGAAATATTCAGTCATTCGTAAATTTTAAAATTCACAAATACCCATTCTACTCTGGGATTATTGTTGTTTGTTATGCTTATGAATACTCTGACACTGACTTGTCAAATGGACATGTCTTTTTACTTATACTGTATATGCAAATTATCTAAAAAGTTACAAAGAAATAAACTAATAATATTAACAAATGTATAGTCATGTCATTCTTTAACGAAAGAAGATTTTTGGAATCACTTCACTGATTTCAAAATTATTCATCTATTCTGCCCTCGTCTTAACAATTTAATAGGAAAGAATATTCAAAGGAAATTTATCTGATTCTCCCTGTTTCAAAGCCCATTTGAAATTATTTCCCAAAATTCTGTATTTGCAAAGTACCATAAAGTACAACAGATTCGTACAGTAAAGTAAAAATCTAAACTTTACAACTTCTATGATGAATAAAATAAATAAATAAAATCCTGACAAATTTTCTCATTTAGAAAATTTGTCAGGATTTTATATAATCCACTAATGAAATATATGAATCAGATTTAGTGTATTAAAGTTCATTCGCACAATGAAATTTAATACACTGAATTGGACACATAGAATGATTGCAGCCTATGCAAAAGACCGTTCTGGACCTCTTATTTTGTCATTCAAATGGAATACTTCAATCTCTCTCTCTCTCTCTCTCTCTCTCGCTCCACTGTACTCGTGTACATGTTTCCATGGCAATAAGTTGAGCACGGAAGTAATACTGTAAAATAAAGAAATCGTCTAAGGTGGGAGTTGACAACAACCCAGAGTTAGCAGGTCATCGAACGAACCAAGATCATTCACCAGCAGCCCACTTTTTTGAGGAATAATGTAGGGGCGTAACGAGGGTCGCAACTCAGAAGAAAGAGTTAATTTCTGCCCCTTCTCTTATTTTCCAGCAAAGTTTAGTTTTGTACGTTTTATTACCAAAAATTTGTCTCCAATATGCTCTGTGTTTTTCATATTACTGAAATAAAAGCGTATTTTGATATGATGTTACAAATGAAAAAAGGAAAAGTAACAAAAGCATTCTGTTCTATGGAGTGACTACAACTTACGATATAAAAGTTTAAATAAATGTTTAAATATTTTCCTGATTATAATAACTAGGGAGTATTCGAACAAATGCATAGAAGGAACTGCTGCTCGGATGAAAAAAGGAGTTATGACATATCTACTCTGTCTTCCCATTGGTAAAAATTAATTTAACAGGTGCGAAAGCTCTACCGGCACCAATTTATTTAGAGAGCACGCTCGTTTGGTTATTGAAAATTTATACGCTGTACTCACTAATTTTGAAAGCTTTCGTCATTCTTACTGAGGGTACCGTTAGTACTCTCGGAATGGTACCCTCCGTAAGAATAACTCATTAATTAATGAGCCTGGCTTTATGGGACAAAGTGTTGTCGTGATAAAACATCAAACAAAATAACAACTAGCCACATACCTATTGGATTTCATGGCCTTGGAGTTATTGTGCTGAGACAGATTGTGATATTCCGGTTTGTCATAAAGGTATAGTACGAAAGTTCAGCCCAGGACTCCAGAAAAGATCAAGCCATATGCCATGTGGAACATCGTTTTACTCAAATCTGGTGCATACAGGCCTGACTTTATGGGACAAAGTATTGTTGTTGCTGGAACATCAAAGTCCAGCCTGCTTAGAATTCCCAAAGAGTAGATTCAGCGCCATTTTCCAAAATAACAATCCGGCAAAGAATGTTTTGGAAGAAATCTTTAAATCTTGACAGAGGTGGTATATCATCCAAAGTTATAAATTATACTGTGACAATCATTAAATAGCTGGGTGTTCAAAGAAATAAGATCTAAAAATATTTTTTAATCTTGTATTGCACACCCAAAGCAACCTTAAGAATGTTCTGCATATGAGTCTGCCATAATTGTCGACGTTGGGTTACCACCACACTGAACCCAATCCTTATCTTCGATCTGTCATTGCAGTGAAGAACCTACAAGCGTGGAACTCATCAGTCACCAGTTCATCTGAATTTTATTTATTTATTTATTTTTATTTTATTTTTTGTTCGCTAATCTGGCTGTTCAAAACTTTGATGTTAACGAGTACATCTATGGTAGTACCACTGCCAGTTCTATTTATATTCTTTCTGTCTTCAATGCTTTTAAACTTTTATACTAAATGTTAACTTAAATTGGCTTATTCAGATAGCGTTCATACATGTTTGAAGGTTTCTTTATAATAAGAGAACTTCATATAAGTGGGATAACTTTTTTATAACATGTGAACTCACACATATCAATGAAGATACCTACTGCAACCACGAAACAAACAATATTAATACATGACGTTTTTAAAGTCGCTGAATCCATGCAATTGCACATCTGTGATTACACTTCCCGGAACAATATATAATTCACTTGAGTGTACACCAGTTGTATAAGGTCACAACGCGTTATAAGAGGCTTTGAAAATGGCCATGATTCTCTACTAAAACATAGTCTAACCCGAAGACATGTTTCCGGCGACACAATTTTACTCCAAAATGTTATGCCTACCCCTGCGCTATGTGACCAAAATCATTAGCAAAGTCTTCTTTTCGCTTGTAATACAGTACATATTCGTCGTCCTGCCCACACTGGGTGGAAAAGTCCCGGGTTCGAATCCCGTCGATGACTCGAGGAACTTTAATGGGCTTTTTTCACTCCGTGGCTGAGTTAGTCGATCTCAGGCGTAGATAGCAAGGTTTTTTCTCCCGAAACTGGGTTTTTTCGTCCAGCAAACAGACAAATCGACCATAGAACACACGCAACTAACAGACATAAGACACAGCACGGTAGATGAATTTAATTATTCGGGTCGCCTAAATATAATAGTTTGGTTTAGTACATAATCGTGAAATACAAATGAGCTTCAGAAATACTTGAATATGTAATACTGTATATGAAATTACTTGAATGAGAGCTTCCCACTAATTTCCAATAAAAAGCAATAAGGTTGATTCTACTCTTCCTCGTCCCAGCAAACATCACAATTTGACACATCCCATCGACAGAAGGGCAAGCTTCTGCACGTAGTCGTTTGTTTAAGGAATGAGTACCAGTATCATTACTATCCGAACGTTCCTAATACCGTACAACCATCACTGCATTGATCAGGAAATAGAGCTAGTGTTAATTGAAACAAAACGAAATCAGGTTCTATTCAATCTATCGCCATATAAAGATAGCAACTGGACTCAAATCTTCGTGGTGACAGCGCAGAATGAGTCACAAACATGATGGGTATGTCACCGCCCTTCAAGGAAGTAAAGCTTTTATCTACAGCGACAGCATGACCTTGCAGGCACCCCCCCCCCTTTCCGATTTCTTCTCAACTAGCAGAAACTCCCACACAGTCGTTCACCGAAGCTTTGGTGGTAGCGAATTAAATTTAAATCGCCATTCGCTTCCTAAACTCACGCTGGAGGAGGACTTCGACGCTCGTATCTGAAGCGGTGTTGTTTCGTAGTTTCCCGTAGCGTCTCTCCCAGTAGGGCGTGGTACTAAGAAGATTTGGTGACCTTCCCACGGGCGGATGAAACCAACGGTTTCGTATCCTGAATTATAGAGTTCGTGGGTGGAAGTCGGTTACAGCAGAGAATTGAAGGTTCAACAGCGCTTGACGTAAGGAGCACGACAGGTAAAAGCGTCGCAGTAAAGAAGGGGGGAACTTGCTTTCCATAAACGGCTATGGTAAACAGTGACAGGTAATTATAAATGAGGTGATCATGCAGGCTGGTTTTCAACTAACGCTCCTTTTGACCATTTATGGTTGCGAGTCTCTTTTTACTATGAGTGGTGATAGTTGACTCGAACCACCGTTAGAGGTCGCTGCACTTTAGATCTCATAAAAGCGCAGAGGGATCCTTATGTAGAGCATTATATATTATAACTGATTCCCCCCTATTGTATATTTATGATGACTTAAACGAATTCATTTATTAAAAATAGTATGTGTATATATATGCGCAGTAAATATATGCCATAAATACTCTCACAAAAGTAAGACTCCCATAAAAATAGAAAATGATATCACAGAGCTTCGAATTTGCATCATGTGTAGTACTAATGTATGGTTTTCTTTAACAGGTCATCAACTAGTAAAGGAGGCCAGTGAAAATGGAATGGGAAGATAAAGAAAACAGGACTACTGTCATAGGTCTTCATAAGGCAGGACATGATGCACCTACAATTTTCAAACTTCTGAAACCACTTGGAATAAGCCGAAAATTTGTCTACAGGGCAATTGATAAGTACAATGAACAACAGAGAATTGATGACAGGCCCCGGTCCGGCCACCCAAGAATGTGAGGACCCCTGCAGCTGTCAAGGCGGTGGAGAACAGAATTCGTAGGAATCCCCTACGAAAACAGAAAATCATGTCCAGAGAAATGGGAATATCGTCAAGATCGATGTCACACATAATCAAAAGTGATCTAGGGATGAGTGCCTAGCGCAGGAGAACAGGACAGTTCTTAACTCTAGCTCTGATGGAACTGAGGCGAAAAAGATCAGAGGCCCTGCAGCGTCGGTACGCGAATGGTAAGCACCGATAGATACTCTTCAGAGATGAAAAGATTTTTACTATTCTGGAGAGTTACAACCCTCAAAATGACAAGGTGTATGCCCATAGCTCTGCAGAGGCATGTCAGGTCGTTAAAAGGGTTCAAAGGGGTCAAAATAGTATATATATATATATATATATATATATATATATATATATATATATATATATATATATATATATATCATCCGGCATCGGTAATGGTTTGGTGGGGAGTCTCCTATGAAGGTATAACAAAAATGCATTTTTATGTTCAGGGAGTGAAAACCAGTGCAAGAGTGTACCTGAATGATATTCTGGAGCCGCATGTGAGACCCCTCAATTAGACTCTCTTCAATGGTCAGCACTGGATCTTCCAACAGGACTCAGCGCCTGCCCAAAAGGCAAAGATCGCCCGAACAGGGCTGACTGAGAATGTGCCAGAGTTCATCAATCATGAGGAATGGCCTCCTGCCAGCCCAGATTTTAATCCACTTGATTACCGTTTGTGGGCTATTTTGGAAGGTCTGTGGCAAAAGGCATGCCACATTGGAGAGCTTGAAGAAATCACTGGAGCATGCTGTGGCCAATTTCTCGCTGGATGTTGTGCGTACTTCTATTGATGAATGGCCAGAACGTTTGAGGTCATGTGTAAAAAACAAGTGGAAGGGGCATTTTGAATGAGTGTTGGTTTCTCCATTTGTTGGGTGTTCAAGAATAAACCCACAGAGTTTTGAGTTCCTGTGTCTTTTTATTTTGTGACTGCATGCAGTAACACATGTGATAGTATTTATGGCAGTACTGTATAAATAAATATTTATATACAGTTATATACAGGGTGTTTCAGTTAAACGTTTCAGAACTTCTAAGAGGGGTAGGGTACATCCTGACAACTCGAAATCATATAGCAATGTGGGGTCGGAAATGCTTTCCTGAAGCGGTGTTGTACACAGAAGCACCATAAAAAGAAAAGAGACCGTAAGTGAGAAATCGTTTTAATAATACATGAAAAGAAGCAAAAGGTACATGGATTAAAGTAAGTGTTCGAAGTTTCTTCCACGGGCTACAATGCACGCCTCACATCTCCGACGCATGGACATCCGAACATTCTGGAATACTCCAGGCGAATTTCGAATTTCTTCGGCAGCTACTGCGATTCTTGCAACCAGCTCCTCAGCATTGTCAACAGGGGTGTCATAAACTAGCGATTTCATATGACCCCAGAAATAAAAATCAAGACATGATAGGTCGGGTGACCGAGCAGGCCAATGCACGGGACCACCACGTCCGATCCACTGTTGACCAAATGTGACATCCAGGTAGTTACGAACATCTCCGCTATAATGGGCAGGGGCTCCATCGTGTTGGAACCACATTGTCTGTTGCGTCGATGCAGAAATCTGTTCATCTCTCAAAAGTTGTGGCAATACTTGCTGCAGAAAGATCAAGTAGATAGGTCCGGTTAGACGACACGGTAACAGGTAAGGTCCGATGAGGTGATCTGCCATAATACCGGCCCATACATTGACCGAAAATCGAATCTGTGCTGCACGATGTCGCACGACGACTTCTGTGTACAACACCGCTTCAGGAAAGCATTTCCGACCCCACATTGCTATATGATTTCGAGTTGTCAGGATGTACTCTACCCCTCTTAGAAGTTCTGAAACGTTTAACTGAAACACCCTGTATATATAGTTGAAGCTCATTATAGTGACCCTCTTTTCAACGTTAACGTGGTTGGTCCCTGCCAATTCCTCATTAATCTAATGCTATTTTATGAACAATCGATATAATGCTCTTCCAATATAACGACCTTTTTTTCTAATTCCATTGTGGAGAGTCGTTATACAGGGCTTCGGCTGTATATATATATATAAACTGGCACGAAATACAAACTGCTTCATTGTACCTCTGCATAAAAAAAAACTGGGTTTTATTTATTTTTTCTCGAAGTACTTTTCTTCTAAACAACTACGTCCGTACAAATATCAAGTCATGGAACGATGTTCTCACATCTTGGGTCAGTGCCGAATCAAGGTATTTTCGCACCCCAGCAGAAAGATTTTTCGGCGCCCCTTTACTAAGGATATATATATTTTTAATGATTTGTAAAATTTGGTGCCCCTTAAAGAATTGCACCTGCTAGGCAAGGGCCCCTGCTAGCTCGTGCTTTAATCCGGCACTGTTTTGGGTAGTGCTCCGAAAATCTCGCTAATTCTTGTAGAAGAATTAGAGAGGTTTTCGTTCCATTCAGAAGCGGGCAGTCAGCTCTGCTCTCTCTGCTCTCTGCCTTATACTGTAGACGTTCTGTCTCTGCTGCATGTCTTTTTGTATAGTTCACGATATTGACTGCTTGCAGCACGAGTTCACATTCACGTCCGAACTTATGCTGCAAACAGTCAACATCCTTTCACAGCTCCCAACTCACAGAAACAACTTTTCCTTTTTTTCACTTATCCATTCTACCTTTGTTTTCTGAAACAAGCTTCCTTCACATGTTTTTACTGAAAATTACAATCTAAAAAAAGTTCAGTTCTAATATCAACAAGTATCTTTGTCTTTTCAGCTTTCAACCTGTGCATAGAACAACAAAATACAGCATGTTTATAACACCGTTTGTGTTTGGCATTTCTGTTCTAAACGCCATATACTGATGATGCCACACATAATCGGTATATTGCGTATAGAACATAAATTTCTTAAAGTTAATTTTAAAAAAGTTCCTGTTCCTCAGTTAAGACAAATCTTATTTATTCCCAAGAAATGTATGCGAATTGAAACCATACGTTTCGTGGTATGGTCCTCTACCAATTCTTCAGTATCTTACTGTAAATGAACTCAGAAGTAACAACGAGGCACTGAAGAAGTGGTAGAGGACAATAAAGAGAAGCATGTCTTGAATTTGTGTACATGTATATGAGTTTATAACTGCTCAATGTTCTACTCAAAGAGCATATAAAGATCGAATTTATTTGAAATTATAATTTGACTACAAAGTACAGTCCAACTTTTGGGGTATAGCAATACTTGACCGTTCACTGATTCGTCTTCGGGTCGGATTATCAGTATCATACTAGGGTTTATGGCCATATTGTTTATGACCAAAATCACACTGGGCTCCATCGGCCTCCGGCCCATGGGGGTTTCCTCGGTAGGTCATATGGCCAGTCCGCCTCTGATCATGGGGATCTTCACGATGCCTACTACACTTTTGCTTTGTTTGAAGAAATAAATGTATTTTAATACGGCATCTGCGAAAACCAGGGGTGATCAACATTTTTTGAAAAATATCCAGTAATTTGGAAAAACGAAAAAAAAAAAAAAAAAAAACTCTACAGCTGATTCACTCTCAAATTTGTAATCCACGCGATACATAATATATTTTTCTAGCTATGTAAATGAATTTCATGCTAGCTAAGAAGATAAAATGAAATAAAATAATTTTCACATATTTCTCCTTTTATAATGTAATTGTTTTAATGGGGCAATCATTAAGGACAATTGCTGTAAAACAGATGCAGTAATATTCTTTAAATCCACAGAGAAGAAATCCAGGGAATTCAATTTCGTCTTTTCTAAGCAAAAATAGGACAATTGAACCTAAACTGCTCCAGCTTTTGTAAGAATTTTCGAAGCCATCTATTACCTCTATTTTACCATCATTGTTCTTACTGCCATCTGTTATAAACTGCGTCTACAATCACTTGAAAACACAGATAACAACATGACACCTACTTGGATATTTCTATTCTTGACAAAAGTTGACCATATGTTATATTCGTGCATAAAAGGACACTTTTTTTTTTTTCATATGTGTATAAGAATACACATATAACAGAAAAAAAAAAGTGCACACATAAGTGCTCAATCACGAAAGGGTTAAGCTGTATGTATTTATCTTCATTTATAATTTTTAAAATCAATTGTATAATATTTTACGTTATTTTTTCCCAAATCGAGAGGCAGGCCACAAGTGGCCCGGGTACCGCAGATTTGCCACTCCCTGGTTTACATCAGGGCGTAGACATCTCTCAACTACCAGTAAAACTCTTCCACTCGTGGGCAATTACCGCTTGTTGTGCCTGTTTGAAAAATATAAGATCGAATGACGGTGATGAAGGTATCCCTTTTCATTTCAATCAAGGAATCTTTCCAAATAATTCCGAGCAGTTTTTCAAATTTAGAAATGATGGAACATACTTCTCCAAATGTTACGGTTACGAATTGAATCAATCTCAAAGTCACGAATTTAAACACTTTCGCAGAAACCGACTTTTATAATTCTCTGGGCAAAAATGACTACAATTCCATTTTTTCATCGATGAAGAACACAAAGTCAACCTTTGGCCATATAATACCAATTCAAGAAGAACATTGAATCTCACAAGAAGAATTAGTTCCGTTTAATGTGGCAAGCGAAATACACTGCAATGGGATCATGGTAATTTGAAGCTTTCTCGAACACTGAAGAATGGCTTCCCTGCTCACCAGATCTGAATCCACTTGACTACTTTGCTTGGGAACATATTGTTGAATAAAGCTTGCTATTTTTCACGCAGAGCTCTAGCCTGTAGTTACACTCATCGTCACCCCCCTTCACTCTGCATGAAAAAGACTTGGATCGAGTCACGTCTAGATAAGCCTTTATGCGCTTTTCCGCGCTGTGGCGAGTTACTTAGTCTCAGGCAAAGGCTGATTAGTTTAAATTAACCCAGCCATGTTGTGAAAAGAGCCCATAAAAATTCGTCGTGTCATTCACGCGACCTGAACCCTAGCCTTTTCCACCTAGTGTGGGAGGAAGGTGATTATACCAACTGTGCTACCCATGATGGCTCTGCTCAGCAATATATTTTGATTCCATCTAAGAGTATTTTTTTGACACAGTTTGTCTGAAATGTAGACGAACGAAAGATGGGTAATCAGTTCACTGTTTTTATGACACGAGTGACCACTTCGAATTGTTTTTTATCCAAGTAGACTTTTTTTGTATAATTTAGTATGTGGTTTCCAATCTGCTGTCTTTCTTTCCATCATTCTTTTTGTTTCTTCTTGTGATCAGTTTACTGTGTGTTCATGTTTTTATGAAAAGAACCCGCTGAGCGATTGTCTTTAATTGGTTTTTCGTTTTATTGTCTTTAGTTGGTTAACTAAATTTTTTATTTAATTAATTAGAACCAGTGTCTTTAGATGATTAATTAAAAATGAAATATCCAAATAAAATAATAATATCCATAAAACAAAACAATTACATGAAAACAGACTCGTTGTTGGCTGAGATGAAGAAATACACCACAGATTGCATCACATTTCAGTTCTTTAGAAGAGAGCGAGAGAGAGAGAAGCTTTTTAGAACTTTTTGTCTGAACTGCGAGAAGTCAACTGACGTATCTTCGAGTAGGAAGAATTGCAGACATACATTAGCAATGAATAATGAGAATTTTACAGACTGATATGGCAGTATTTTATAATAAAAACGTACACGTGCTGTTAAATTAATGCACACATTCCGTGTACTCATAATCATAAACTTACTTGCAAAACAAAACACAGCTGTTTGATGATAACGTTGGTGGGTAGTCAATGAATGCTTTACCTTAGTTTTGCAATACACGTGAAAATGGTCCAACCCAAGAAATAGGTCACTACTACGTTAACTTTGCGTGGGGAGATGACCTTCAAGTTGGCCTTTTTCATTTCGACATCACCATCAATTCACACAAGTGTGTAACCAGATTCTAACTAGAGCTTGTTTCCCATGTTCTGAAACACAAGAGACAAGTAATAGTTTGTAATCTGCAATTATTTTATAGCCTGCACTTTGATATATTAAGAAAGTACAGTAGGTTCGCCACCTGTCAGTCATTTGTAGAAGTCTGGGTTTCATTTATCCGTTGGAGACTGAAGGAATTCGTAAAGGCATCTTCAATCGCGTCAGTAGTAATAATGCACAGTAAGAGACACGAAGATCAAAGAGCCTATGGGAATTACATCTTCCAGCACAAACCTGTTGAAGATGAATGTAAAGATATATATATTACAGACATACAAAATATGACAATGTCAGTTAGGGGTGGTGGTCATTGCATAAACTCTCAGAACTGTTAGAAATATTAGGACAATAGGAAGTATAAGGAGTGAGAAGAAACGCATAAAAAAATTTAAGCACCCAAGTAGGGTGCATGTTAAAGAATTAGGTGCCAATAATTGAACGAACAGTAAAAAATTGTAAAATTAATAAAAAAATATTATAATAATTTATATTTCATATTAGTATTGTTGCTAGTGGAAGGGGGTTAAGAATAAACATGTACGAGCTGTAAGGACAGTTTTAGAACCGCGAACACAAAGACAAAAATCATGAAGAACTGTAGCCAGAAGTGGTTATAGAAATATAAGGGAGGAGTTTGAAACTGTATCGATATAAATGGAGTATAATTAGTAAGGATAGTCCACTATTGCTAGCATCGTCAGGAGAATACAGCCATTACAGTCTATCCGGGACTTCAGAGCGTTTCAAACCTATAGACTAATACAAACTAGTCTGAACACGTACAAAACACGGGGTAACTCGTGCAGCTTGTGATGAAGTGGGACCAAATTTGGAATGGTAGAGTACCATAGAATAACGATGAAATGAGGAGACAGCGAGAAACTTCGGACATGTATAAGGGACATTTATAGGGGTTGTATAAGAATTGCCAAAAAAGGCCACACTACAGAAGTCGATACAAGATGCTCAAAAATATGTTCACATGACATCAGTACTGCATGTGACCTCCTCCAACGACTAAATAGGCCTGACAGCGGTGAATCATGCTCGATATAAGGGTCTCTATAAGATCCTGTGGCAACTAATACCATTCTTCCACCAGCGCAGAAATTAGCTCACCGAGGAGTTGGCTGTCGGGGTGCAATGCGACGCCCAAGGGCGTCCTACGCACGCTTATTTATTTATTTACAAACTTCTCACCCATAGGTTACGCAGACCATAGACATGGTGAGAATGCTGATAATTAACAGAGAATCGATACAAAACAATACTAGTATCAAATATATACAAAATTTGGATTAACAAAACAGAGTAAGGAGCAATTTCTTATACATAGACGGTTTTATCTGTATCTTTTTTCTTATTTATCTTTTATTTTTCTTTATCTGTTTTATTTATCTTTTTTCTTATACATAGACGGTTTTATGTTTGATCGGATTTAAGTCTGCTCATTGTGCAGGCCACTGCAGTCGTTGGATATCTTCAGTTTTAACATATTCCGCCACCACTTGGGCTCGATGTGCAGTTGTGTTCTGGTGCAACAAAAGAAAATCTGGGCCAACCTCGCCTCTAAAAAGTCGCCACACATAGAGTTCGAGGATCTGTTCTCGGTACCTCTGCGCACTTACGGAACCCCTATCAAAAACACGAAGAAGGTGCGGCCGTTGATCATCATTCCTCTCCACACGAGAACACCGCCTCCACTGTAAGTGTCCCTTTCTCTGAAGTTTGAGGGATGGTACCACTTTTCTCGTTGTCTCCAGATGAATTAACGTGTAGAATCTGTTTGTAGACTAAAACGGGACTCATCAGAGAGCAAAACTGTATCCCATCTGTCACGGCTCCAAGTCATACGTTCATGGCACAAGTTTTGTCGAGCTCTGTGGTACTTTGGTGTTAAGGGGATTCAAAAAAAAATTCAAATTATTTTATTAGGGCCACCCGTAATCTCTTACATATAACTATTATGACTGTAAATTGCGTTTTGTCTGTGGTCGATTTTGCCTGTTTTGCTGGACGAAAAAACCCCAGTTTCTGGGGTAAAAACCTTGCTATCTACGCCTGAGACCGACTAACTCAGCCACGGAGTGAAAAAAGCCCACTAAAGTTCCTCGCGTCATCAACGGGATTCGAATGGGGTTAAGGGGATACAAACCACTGGCTTCCTTGTGTAGAGTCCACTTGAATTGAGCCTTCTTACAGTCCGGTTGGAAATGTTTTCACCCGTGGCCGCAGCAACCTAAAAAGACACTGTACGTTCTATTTCTAATAATAATTTCCTCAGTCAGGTGGTTGGGTGCTATGCATCTAACTTGTCTGAATATTTATATACTTTTCTTCACTTTAAACTTTCAAGACTTCTGATCCTGACAAATCAGCAATTAGATTACTCAAGCGCTGTCTTTAGCACTAATTTTATCAATTTTTTTTTGTTTTTTTCTCCTTTTCGAGATCGTGGTTACTCTTTGATGTTCCCTTAATCACTAAGCTATTCCATATACCCATAAAAAACACCTATACACTTTGAAACTTCTAATATATACTATGTACGCTGATCACTCCTTATGCCAAGGTCCTCTAATTAGAGGATTCCAGCATGCCTGATTTCTTAATTGGTAAGACACTGTTTTTCTTCTTTTCGCAAAGTATGCACTTGCTTCATCCTTCCATTTTTCTTACTAGCATTTAGCAACCACACACAATTTCAACAATTCAGTTATACTGTCGCACTTTGCCATGTCATCATCATCATCAGCCATTTTCAATCCACTGCAGGATAAAGGCCTCTCTAGCAACTTTCCAGTTCCTTCTGCTTTGTGAATAGCCATCCATTTACTACTCACGAACTGGTGAATTTCATCTGTCCATCTCCGTCGTTGTCTTCCAGGTTTTCTTTTAGCTCCTCTTGGGTACCATTCTGTTATTTTCTTAGTCCATCTGTCATCATATCTTCGAGCAATATGTCCTGCAGTTCAATTTAGTTCTTTAGTTTTGATAAGAATGTCCTTAATTTGTATTTGATTCAAATTCACGTGTTTCTCTTCTTATCAAGAGTCTGATTCTTAGAAACAGTCAATTATCAAGAAACAGTCTGATTCTTAATATAATTCGTTCCATTCTTCGCTGTGTAGTTTTCAGCTTTTCTTCTATTCTTTTGGTGAGTGCCCAAGTTTCACTTCCATTAGTCATGGTGGGGAGTATACATAATTTTTGCGATTCAGACAAATTGGGATATTGCTCCTCAGTATGTGACTATATTTCCTGAATGCTATTCATCCGAAGTTTATTCTTCTCTTGACTTCCAGCCGTTTATCGTTATTGCAGCTAATGACGTGTCCCAGATCAGTATATGAATCCAACTTTTCAATTACTGCTCTTTCAATGATTATATCCCTTTCTGTGGCATATTTGTTCATCATTACTTTTGTTTTAGCCATATTCATCTTTAGTCCGAACTCTATGTGTGGCATAACTGATTAAGATTTTCTTCTAATTCTTTGGGATCGTGGCTTATAACCACAACGTCATCTGCAAATCGTAAATGGTTTAGGTACTCTCCGTTCACATTGACTCCTTTCTGCGATCAGTCTAATCTTCTGAAAGCTACCTCAAGGGCAGCAGTAAACAGCTTCGGAGATATTGTGTCTCCTTGTCGAACTCCTTTCTCAATTTAAAATTTGCAACTATCTTTGTCTAGTCTAATAAAGGAGGTAACGTTTTCATATACATGTATTTTCTTCAAAATCATAATGTATGGGGTAGGTTTCTATGCTTTGTCTTTTCACTGTCTGAAACATTGCCTTATGCTGTATGGAGTCAAATGTCTTTTCATAATCCACAAATGCCAGGCATAATGGTGTTTTATATTAATTTGCTTTTGCTTTCTCCATTAGCTGTGATATTACGTGAAGGTGATCCATAGTTGAGAATCCTGTCCTAAAGCCAGCTTGCTCTTTCGGTTGATTCTCATCAAGTATTCTTTCTAATCTGTTAGTAATGACCCTTGTGAACAACTTGTAGATGTGGGACAACAAGCTAATTGGTCTATAATTTCCAATTTCTGATTTTCTTTGTTATGCAGAAAGAAAATCTGCATATCTCCTTTCTTATGCAGCAAAATTATTATTGCATTATTCCACTCCTTAGGTGTCATGCCTTTCCTAGTGTATTTTGTGAAGAGTCTTGCCAGTTTCTGTGTCATGTCTCTTCCAAATTTTAACAACATCCAAATTTCAATAACTTTATCTTCACCATGGACTTTCTGATTCTTATTCTTCATTTTCTTCAACGCATGTTCTACATCATCAGGAAGGATATCGGTCATGTCGTACGTGTTGCAAATTTGTAATCCATCTTCCCCACTGCTGGCATCATTCCCTTGCTCCTTGTATAATTCTCTATAGTAGTCTTCTGCTATTTGAATTATGCCTTCTCTGTTATTTATAAGTACACCATCGCTATTCTTCAGTTTCAGTATCATTTCTCTTTCTGTATTACTGCTCATGGCTGCTGATTTAAGTTCTTTGTTTACCCTTAATGCTTGTCCTATTTTTCTTGTGTTAAATCTTCTTATGTCCTCACTGAGTCCCTTTCTAATGGCTTTGCATAAGTCAGTATACTCAATTTTGTCCTTGTCAGTGTTTATCTTGCTCTTCATTTGTCGTCCTCGGGTCATCATAAGTGTTTTTTTGAGTAATTTTTTCTTTGTACTTGTTCATGTACTTTGCCATGTACTTTACTAAAATTTTAATAACTAATCACCATCTAGAATTAACTTAATCTTCTATATTTTATCAACGTTTAAAAAATATAGAATTTACCTCATTCAGCTTCGGAGGATATTTTCAACACGATACTCTCCAAATATAACCGACTAAAAAACTACTCAAAACAATTTTAATGCATTCTTCCACTCATTGCCCATGAATGATTCGACACCCCGGGATCGTAGATGAAGGCCACAACCCGACTCCAAACATATCAAACCTCCACGAAACTCTGAGTGACAGAAGACATTCATGTTTCATATGAGTGGAAGAATGCATTAAAATTATTTTAATTTTGTCGGGCGGTATGCTTCATATTTTATTATATTTCTAATTGTCGACTTTTATCCATCCAGAATATTTCATTTGTGGATGGATAGTAACAACAATAACAACGAACACTGTTTTAATAGAAAGTTAAAACAGTATTCGTTGAAAATATTTCCAGGTCCTTGTCGACTTCTTTTATTATTAATGCTTGTCGGTCTCGTTTGAATAAAATCATCATCATGAACTTGGTCTGGCTTAGGTCTTTTAAGACCTGTTCCGTTGTAGCTCTTGGAGGTGATCTTGATCTTGCCATCGTTGTCTTGGTCGATCCACATCTCTCTTACCTGTAGGTTTGTAGTTAATTAAAGGCTAATTTTTGGATCCAGTCTGGGTTCATTCTTTCTATTTGGATTTTCTATTTTTTCTGATACTGTTTTATGTCATTTACTACGTTATCTACTTTCAATTTCTCAAGAATATCTAAATTTCTTTGGTGATCTAATTTTGTAAAGCCTGATAATGGTCTTTAAAATCTGATTTGTGCTGCCGTTTGAATAAAATATTTTTGAAAAATTCAGTGCAATGAATTTGTTTCAAAGTCCACCTATGCCAAAAATGCATTAGTTTACAATGAAGAAAAAGTTTATTGGAAATTTAGAATGGTATTCTGCACTCCATATTGTAAATAGCTATGGGAGCATTCGTTTGAATTAAAAATTTAAGTTTTAACAATGTAGCAAAGAATTCTGTATCACAGAATTTACTACATTTTGCACAGTTCTGTATGATTATATCTCTCTATCTCTCTCTATCTATCGACACCATCATCATTATAACTCGACCAAAAAAAAATTAAATGAAATTCTCCAATCACCAGGATTTGGTGTCATATGCTTCATTTGAGGTTATTTACATCCAATTATTAACTCTTAAAAATCGTGCCTTTCTTTCTAATGAAGCAAAAACAACAGAAACTATGCGAAGGTCCCTCGCGTGATGGTATCTATTCAGCGGCAACACCAGTGCACATAATCCCATTTATTTCAAGATCTACAATATAGCGGTCTACTGTGAGTGCAGCACCGTTCCACTTCAACGAAGTGGTGCCGTTCCCTCGGCATAGCCAGGGGAGGGATGGAGGGAAAGGGTAATATCGCGAGGAATTGAAACATATGTTCACTGAGGCCGCAGATCCCATAATCACCTGGCGAAGCGAGTGGGCGTGCTTCATAGGCAAGCAGTTTAAACCCGCAACACCCTGACGCGGTCAAGGGAGTTGAAAAAGCGACCCCTAACCGTCCGGTTTTAAAGGGTCGTTAAAGCGTAGGACGATCGAATGACTCTGCTAAACGGACAAGGAGTCGAGTGGGGCGTTAAGATTTCCGAGGCATTGGGAACAACAAGAGCACTGTCTGTTTCCTGTCGTCAGAGGCGTTTCTGTGTCGAACCCACAGATGTCTGCGCTGGAACAGTTGGAAAATTACCTTTAGATGGGCCGGGATGTTTATGGTAACATTTTCTTTCTAATCTGCGAGTCTAGAATTTCGCCAAAGTTTCTGGTGATGTCATTACCTGTGTTAAAGATATTGCAGCGCTGCTCATACTTAAAAATACGCGGTGAACTTTGAAATAAAGTCTTCAAGAACCCGGTGTTTCATCCAACTGTTAGGATTTCATTTTGTGACCAAAATTACACTTAATTACAAATACTCCATTCCCCTTCCTTATGCTAATGACGTTTTGTCTATTTTTTTTTAGCAACGTATTTAACAGGAAAAGACGATTGTGGAATGTTTATTTAACCAAGTGCAAGGTCTTGTCTGTCTAGTTTCCCCTTTTATATCCTACCTTGTCTTATTTACCTTTACTGAAATAATCGCACAGATGGCTTTTAAAACACACAAATGTTAAGTGGGGCGTGAAATTACACATTAAACTGCTAGGAATAATAATAACAGACGTCAGATATTACGTTACAGTTAAAAAGATCGTTAAACGTCAATCTAATCCCCCCACAGATATTAGAACCAGTTTATTGTCTGGTTAAACCACCTTGAGAATTTAATAGCACCATGCAACTGAGAAAGCATTATCTCCACTGGAGGCTGCTGCTGGCGCTATGAACTGCTTCAGCAGAATGTAAAATACTATATTTATCGTATTTATCTCTTGTATTGTACAGGATGATTATAAAATCCTCTCCCACTTTTAAAAATTAATAATTCTCAAAGTAATCAATTTATTTATCACACTCGTAAAAAGTGTGATAAAAATTCATTCAAAATTTGAACACGGAGGCCCGCAGCTCAATAAATTTAGGAAGAAGTACAAATGCAAAATTTCACCAATCTATTGACGATCAAATCTTCAGGTGTCCATCATTATTTCTAATAAGAAATCGAGATGTAAAAAGTAACGTTTCAAGTTCCTTGCCTGATTTCGAAACTATAACAACTTGTAACTTAATTTCCTTCCTTAAACCTTTCTTACTTCCGAAGTCATACATGCGCTTCATTCGGATGCTTTTCTCTTGTACGACAGGTTTTTCTAGCTTCTTTGTCCAATTGTACAGCTTCCACCTATTCAAAAGGACGAGCAGAACAAGAGTTGTTGAGACTAAAATCTCGATTTGTCAATATTCGATTGTCACGCAGTGTAATTTTGAAAAATTGTTGGGAATAATCTTTTCTGATTGCTTTCTCACAGTCGAGGAAAAGCCAGTAATCGTTTAAATTACCATTTTTTAAATGCTTTGAATTTTTTTTACCGAAAAATTAAATAGACTTCGCTATTAAAATTTTGCTCTCTATTTTATAATAGTATTCTTTAATTTTTCATTTAAAGTAGATAATGGTGAGATGATGACCGCAGATAATGGTGAGAGCACTGAGAATTACTGGAGAATCAACACAAGGCAGTCACTAGTATTAAAATACATACAAAATTTGGATTAACGAAACAGAATAAAGAGAAATTTCTTATACACAGACGGTTTAAGTGTAAAATCAATATTGTGATTATTCTATACTGAAGGAAACGGAGCAGGGGCTACCAAGTAAGTGTTCTTGAGTTCGAGAAATAGGCAGTGAGAAATTATACTGGCGTGCAAAACTTAAGGACCAACACTATTTCTAAAGGTTACAACCACAAAATCTTTCCTTAATGTACTCTTTACTGATAAGACTAGATTCAGTCTCAGAAGCGATTCTGGACGTCAGCTAATCTGGAGAGAGGTTGGCACACGGTATCATCCCGCAAACATCACTGAAAGGGGTCAATATGGCGGTAGAGGTGTTCTCGTCTGGGGAGGCGTTATCTTGGATGGACATACATAATTCCAGATACTAGAAGGCGGTACTGTAACCAGTGCACGCTACTGTACTGAGGTAATCCTTCCCCGTGTGCGTCTCTTCCGAGGTGCCATTGGTCCCGAATTCGTGTTTATGGATGATAACGCCACACCCCATTGCACTGCAGCTGTTGATATGCTTTTGGAAAGTGAGGACATTGTTCGTATGGATTGGCCTGCCCGTTCCATCGATCTAAATCCCATCGAACACATATGGGACGCTCTAGGGAGACGCCTAGCGGCACGTCCACCCTACCAGAAAATGTTCACCAGCTGAAGATGGCGCTGACAGAGGAATGGACGATGTTACCGAAAGAACTTATCAACAACATTGTTCTAAGTATGGACAGGCAGTGCAAAGCCTGCATCGACATTAGGGGCGGCCATATCTCCTACTGAGGACCACCTCTTCCCTTTGTTCCATCTTTGGCAGTGATGCATCTGTATCATGGCAGCCAGCGCTATGTTGCCATTTTTGAATAAAGTCCCTCTGTACCGTTTTGTTTCCGTTGTTGTGTCGGCGTTGTTTCCTTCATCATTTCTGTACCTCACGGGGTTCCTTTAGTATGCTTTTCCCATATCCAGGCCACTCCTATGAGAAGCCA